>NC_056741.1:27763928-28056428 GCF_019279795.1 Protopterus annectens
CCCAAAAATACATAAGGACAGATGCAAACTCATTATATAGTACAGTTCATGAATAATCAAGAAGCATGCAATACATAAGAACAGATGCAAACTCATTATATAGTACAGTTCATGAATAATCACGAAGCATGCAATACATAAGAACAGATGCAAACTCATTATATAGTACAGTTCATGAATAATCAAGAAGCATGCAATACATAAGAACAGATGCAAACTCATTATATAGTACAGTTCATGAATAATCAAGAAGCATGCAATACATAAGAACAGATGCAAACTCATTATATAGTACAGTTCATGAATAATCACGAAGCATGCAATACATAAGAACAGATGCAAACTCATTATATAGTACAGTTCATGAATAATCAAGAAGCATGCAATACATAAGAACAGATGCAAACTCATTATATAGTACAGTTCATGAATAATCAAGAAGCATGCAATACATAAGAACAGATGCAAACTCATTATATAGTACAGTTCATGAATAATCAAGAAGCATGCAATACATAAGAACAGATGCAAACTCATTATATAGTACAGTTCATGAATAATCACGAAGCATGCAATACATAAGAACAGATGCAAACTCATTATATAGTACAGTTCATGAATAATCAAGAAGCATGCAATACATAAGAACAGATGCAAACTCATTATATAGTACAGTTCATGAATAATCAAGAAGCATGCAATACATAAGAACAGATGCAAACTCATTATATAGTACAGTTCATGAATAATCACGAAGCATGCAATACATAAGAACAGATGCAAACTCATTATATAGTACAGTTCATGAATAATCAAGAAGCATGCAATACATAAGAACAGATGCAAACTCATTATATAGTACAGTTCATGAATAATCAAGAAGCATGCAATACATAAGAACAGATGCAAACTCATTATATAGTACAGTTCATGAATAATCACGAAGCATGCAATACATAAGAACAGATGCAAACTCATTATATAGTACAGTTCATGAATAATCAAGAAGCATGCAATACATAAGAACAGATGCAAACTCATTATATAGTACAGTTCATGAATAATCAAGAAGCATGCAATACATAAGAACAGATGCAAACTCATTATATAGTACAGTTCATGAATAATCAAGAAGCATGCAATACATAAGAACAGATGCAAACTCATTATATAGTACAGTTCATGAATAATCAAGAAGCATGCAATACATAAGAACAGATGCAAACTCATTATATAGTACAGTTCATGAATAATCAAGAAGCATGCAATACATAAGAACAGATGCAAACTCATTATATAGTACAGTTCATGAATAATCACGAAGCATGCAATACATAAGAACAGATGCAAACTCATTATATAGTACAGTTCATGAATAATCAAGAAGCATGCAATACATAAGAACAGATGCAAACTCATTATATAGTACAGTTCATGAATAATCACGAAGCATACAATACATAAGAACAGATGCAAACTCATTATATAGTACAGTTCATGAATAATCAAGAAGCATGCAATACATAAGAACAGATGCAAACTCATTATATAGTACAGTTCATGAATAATCAAGAAGCATGCAATACATAAGAACAGATGCAAACTCATTATATAGTACAGTTCATGAATAATCACGAAGCATGCAATACATAAGAACAGATGCAAACTCATTATATAGTACAGTTCATGAATAATCAAGAAGCATGCAATACATAAGAACAGATGCAAACTCATTATATAGTACAGTTCATGAATAATCAAGAAGCATGCAATACATAAGAACAGATGCAAACTCATTATATAGTACAGTTCATGAATAATCAAGAAGCATGCAATACATAAGAACAGATGCAAACTCATTATATAGTACAGTTCATGAATAATCAAGAAGCATGCAATACATAAGAACAGATGCAAACTCATTATATAGTACAGTTCATGAATAATCAAGAAGCATGCAATACATAAGAACAGATGCAAACTCATTATATAGTACAGTTCATGAATAATCAAGAAGCATGCAATACATAAGAACAGATGCAAACTCATTATATAGTACAGTTCATGAATAATCACGAAGCATGCAATACATAAGAACAGATGCAAACTCATTATATAGTACAGTTCATGAATAATCAAGAAGCATGCAATACATAAGAACAGATGCAAACTCATTATATAGTACAGTTCATGAATAATCACGAAGCATGCAATACATAAGAACAGATGCAAACTCATTATATAGTACAGTTCATGAATAATCAAGAAGCATGCAATACATAAGAACAGATGCAAACTCATTATATAGTACAGTTCATGAATAATCAAGAAGCATGCAATACATAAGAACAGATGCAAACTCATTATATAGTACAGTTCATGAATAATCAAGAAGCATGCAATACATAAGAACAGATGCAAACTCATTATATAGTACAGTTCATGAATAATCACGAAGCATGCAATACATAAGAACAGATGCAAACTCATTATATAGTACAGTTCATGAATAATCAAGAAGCATGCAATACATAAGAACAGATGCAAACTCATTATATAGTACAGTTCATGAATAATCAAGAAGCATGCAATACATAAGAACAGATGCAAACTCATTATATAGTACAGTTCATGAATAATCAAGAAGCATGCAATACATAAGAACAGATGCAAACTCATTATATAGTACAGTTCATGAATAATCAAGAAGCATGCAATACATAAGAACAGATGCAAACTCATTATATAGTACAGTTCATGAATAATCAAGAAGCATGCAATACATAAGAACAGATGCAAACTCATTATATAGTACAGTTCATGAATAATCAAGAAGCATGCAATACATAAGAACAGATGCAAACTCATTATATAGTACAGTTCATGAATAATCAAGAAGCATGCAATACATAAGAACAGATGCAAACTCATTATATAGTACAGTTCATGAATAATCAAGAAGCATGCAATACATAAGAACAGATGCAAACTCATTATATAGTACAGTTCATGAATAATCAAGAAGCATGCAATACATAAGAACAGATGCAAACTCATTATATAGTACAGTTCATGAATAATCAAGAAGCATGCAATACATAAGAACAGATGCAAACTCATTATATAGTACAGTTCATGAATAATCAAGAAGCATGCAATACATAAGAACAGATGCAAACTCATTATATAGTACAGTTCATGAATAATCAAGAAGCATGCAATACATAAGAACAGATGCAAACTCATTATATAGTACAGTTCATGAATAATCAAGAAGCATACAATACATAAGAACAGATGCAAACTCATTATATAGTACAGTTCATGAATAATCAAGAAGCATGCAATACATAAGAACAGATGCAAACTCATTATATAGTACAGTTCATGAATAATCAAGAAGCATGCAATACATAAGAACAGATGCAAACTCATTATATAGTACAGTTCATGAATAATCAAGAAGCATACAATACATAAGAACAGATGCAAACTCATTATATAGTACAGTTCATGAATAATCAAGAAGCATGCAATACATAAGAACAGATGCAAACTCATTATATAGTACAGTTCATGAATAATCAAGAAGCATGCAATACATAAGAACAGATGCAAACTCATTATATAGTACAGTTCATGAATAATCAAGAAGCATGCAATACATAAGAACAGATGCAAACTCATTATATAGTACAGTTCATGAATAATCAAGAAGCATGCAATACATAAGAACAGATGCAAACTCATTATATAGTACAGTTCATGAATAATCAAGAAGCATGCAATACATAAGAACAGATGCAAACTCATTATATAGTACAGTTCATGAATAATCAAGAAGCATGCAATACATAAGAACAGATGCAAACTCATTATATAGTACAGTTCATGAATAATCAAGAAGCATGCAATACATAAGAACAGATGCAAACTCATTATATAGTACAGTTCATGAATAATCACGAAGCATGCAATACATAAGAACAGATGCAAACTCATTATATAGTACAGTTCATGAATAATCAAGAAGCATACAATACATAAGAACAGATGCAAACTCATTATATAGTACAGTTCATGAATAATCAAGAAGCATGCAATACATAAGAACAGATGCAAACTCATTATATAGTACAGTTCATGAATAATCAAGAAGCATGCAATACATAAGAACAGATGCAAACTCATTATATAGTACAGTTCATGAATAATCAAGAAGCATGCAATACATAAGAACAGATGCAAACTCATTATATAGTACAGTTCATGAATAATCAAGAAGCATGCAATACATAAGAACAGATGCAAACTCATTATATAGTACAGTTCATGAATAATCAAGAAGCATGCAATACATAAGAACAGATGCAAACTCATTATATAGTACAGTTCATGAATAATCAAGAAGCATGCAATACATAAGAACAGATGCAAACTCATTATATAGTACAGTTCATGAATAATCAAGAAGCATGCAATACATAAGAACAGATGCAAACTCATTATATAGTACAGTTCATGAATAATCAAGAAGCATGCAATACATAAGAACAGATGCAAACTCATTATATAGTACAGTTCATGAATAATCAAGAAGCATGCAATACATAAGAACAGATGCAAACTCATTATATAGTACAGTTCATGAATAATCAAGAAGCATGCAATACATAAGAACAGATGCAAACTCATTATATAGTACAGTTCATGAATAATCAAGAAGCATGCAATACATAAGAACAGATGCAAACTCATTATATAGTACAGTTCATGAATAATCACGAAGCATGCAATACATAAGAACAGATGCAAACTCATTATATAGTACAGTTCATGAATAATCAAGAAGCATACAATACATAAGAACAGATGCAAACTCATTATATAGTACAGTTCATGAATAATCAAGAAGCATGCAATACATAAGAACAGATGCAAACTCATTATATAGTACAGTTCATGAATAATCAAGAAGCATGCAATACATAAGAACAGATGCAAACTCATTATATAGTACAGTTCATGAATAATCAAGAAGCATGCAATACATAAGAACAGATGCAAACTCATTATATAGTACAGTTCATGAATAATCAAGAAGCATGCAATACATAAGAACAGATGCAAACTCATTATATAGTACAGTTCATGAATAATCACGAAGCATACAATACATAAGAACAGATGCAAACTCATTATATAGTACAGTTCATGAATAATCAAGAAGCATGCAATACATAAGAACAGATGCAAACTCATTATATAGTACAGTTCATGAATAATCAAGAAGCATGCAATACATAAGAACAGATGCAAACTCATTATATAGTACAGTTCATGAATAATCACGAAGCATGCAATACATAAGAACAGATGCAAACTCATTATATAGTACAGTTCATGAATAATCAAGAAGCATGCAATACATAAGAACAGATGCAAACTCATTATATAGTACAGTTCATGAATAATCAAGAAGCATGCAATACATAAGAACAGATGCAAACTCATTATATAGTACAGTTCATGAATAATCAAGAAGCATGCAATACATAAGAACAGATGCAAACTCATTATATAGTACAGTTCATGAATAATCAAGAAGCATACAATACATAAGAACAGATGCAAACTCATTATATAGTACAGTTCATGAATAATCAAGAAGCATACAATACATAAGAACAGATGCAAACTCATTATATAGTACAGTTCATGAATAATCAAGAAGCATACAATACATAAGAACAGATGCAAACTCATTATATAGTACAGTTCATGAATAATCAAGAAGCATGCAATACATAAGAACAGATGCAAACTCATTATATAGTACAGTTCATGAATAATCAAGAAGCATGCAATACATAAGAACAGATGCAAACTCATTATATAGTACAGTTCATGAATAATCACGAAGCATACAATACATAAGAACAGATGCAAACTCATTATATAGTACAGTTCATGAATAATCAAGAAGCATACAATACATAAGAACAGATGCAAACTCATTATATAGTACAGTTCATGAATAATCACGAAGCATGCAATACATAAGAACAGATGCAAACTCATTATATAGTACAGTTCATGAATAATCACGAAGCATGCAATACATAAGAACAGATGCAAACTCATTATATAGTACAGTTCATGAATAATCAAGAAGCATGCAATACATAAGAACAGATGCAAACTCATTATATAGTACAGTTCATGAATAATCAAGAAGCATGCAATACATAAGAACAGATGCAAACTCATTATATAGTACAGTTCATGAATAATCAAGAAGCATGCAATACATAAGGACAGATGCAAACTCATTATATAGTACAGTTCATGAATAATCAAGAAGCATACAATACATAAGGACAGATGCAAACTCATTATATAGTACAGTTCATGAATAATCAAGAAGCATACAATACATAAGAACAGATGCAAACTCATTATATAGTACAGTTCATGAATAATTACGAAGCATACAATACATAAGAACAGATGCAAACTCATTATATAGTACAGTTCATGAATAATCAAGAAGCATGCAATACATAAGAACAGATGCAAACTCATTATATAGTACAGCTGATATTTTTTTTAATTGGAGCTAAGTGTTTTCTTATGTTTACTTGAGTATGGTGGGTATTACAAACAGTTTCACATGATAAAAGGTCCTTTACTGCTCTGTATATGAGGTATAGGTCTACTCCAAGAAAGCAATGTGATACAGCAGTGAGACAATCATAGTCTTTGGCCATAAAACAAGTCTTGAAGACATTGCATCATCCTTGTGTGAAATCTGTGTACCTCCTCCTATCATTCTAGGTGGTGTACAGGTAGGTTAGAATACAGGGCATAATATTCTGTAACTGGTCCAATAAGAGCTGTATAAAAGTGCACAGTTACTACCCTGTAGTGACTGCTTACCATATGATGGATTAGGTGGTCAGATGGGTAACTCCTGAGTGGTAGTAGCTGTACGAGCAGCAAATAAAAGGCCACCATTGATAAAAACTACAAGTTGTTTTACTATTTTGTTAACTTTTAATTGTTGCTCATCAATACCATATAAGGCTGGTTGGGGAGGGCGGCTTGCAAATTGTCAAAATGCTGCTTTTTTTTACATTGAAGCTAAGGCCATATCTACTGTTCAATGCAATTTGAACAGAGGTGGCATCAGCGGGGTTAATGCTCTGAAGTTTGCAATCATCGGTAAGATAATGGGGTCAGTCTTGATGGCAAAGAAAATTATGCCAAAATGGAGTGACACAACAACAGAGCCCTGAAGAAATTTCCTTGAGGACGGGGGATGGTGAGGACAGACGTTCTCATACTCTTACTTGTTGTGTATCAGTATGTAGCCAGTTGTGGACCTAAGTTATTATGACTAATGACTGTATTTATATGAAGTTCCCTGGCTTTATGTAGGATTCTGTCATGTCACCCAGAATGAAGTAACTTGTGACTATCTTTTTGGTCTTGTTCTAACAAATACTCTTTCGGTTGCACCATCCCATAGTTAAATACCCCCACCTCATTATGACTGTCTCCCTTAAAACCTTCTTTGCAGCCCCCTAATAACTCCTCTGCATTCAGGTAGCACTGCAAAACCAGTTACATTTTATTGCTATGTAACAGTTTTACTGGTAGTCACAATGGTATAGCTCCTAGGTAAACGTTGTACCTGAGGCTGCTACTTACTCCTCAGAATATTACTCCCTCTTGGATAGATGTATTTATGCATCTGTTACACTTCAGCAGAAGCATATTTTATTTACTTTTGTTTACTGGGAAAGTCAGACTGGGATTGCATGCCCATTTTCAACAGTGTCCCAGGGAGAAAAGCTCCGGTAACATAGACATATTAACAAGGTATAAATGTAGAAGTATTTAAACACTATTACCAAATTTGCATATTTTTATAAAGGTTAGGTAACCCTGGACAATCAAAGAAATGCAGAGTATTTACACAATCTTACAAAGTTCAAATAGTTCTGATAATTATTTATTTAACATTTGTTTACCGGGGAATGTTCGACTTGAAATGAAGCCAATTTTCAGCAGAGGCCCGGGGAGAAATGCTCCAGACGCATGTCTTTGTGCCATGGAAGGAAACCAGTGCACCCAAAGGAAACCCACACAAATGCAAGGAGGACATGCAGACTCCACACAGAAGCCACCCCAGCATCGAACTATAGAACCTCTTGCTGTGAGGACACAATGCTACCGCTGCACCATTGCGCCGTCCAATATTTAAAGTTTGCAAGCTTATGGTTTTGTGTTGTCAGAAGTAGAAGATAATGTGGTATTTAGTTAATTATGGTTAGTGCCTAAAGAGGGAGGATTGGATGTGCAAAGTAGTTTAGTTTAGATGATGGTGAAAGCCGCGAGTAGGGCATTTACAGCTGAGACAGTTGATAGAGGGCAATGTATGGGGAAAATGCATCCCTGCTGGACAGTGGCATAGGGTGCTGACTTGTTGGAACATGGGCTAAATTCTAGGCTAGGCTTGTGAGTGCCTCAGGGCCAATAGCCTAGTAACTTCCTATTATCCTATGATCCTATGAAAACAACTCAAGGAGGAAAAAGTGAAAACAGAGAGGTTAAGTGTAAGGAAAAGAAAAATAGGAGAGGGTGACATGTTAGTAGTACAGCAGAGAGGGAAAAAGAATGTGAAAGAAAAACTGAAAATCAGCCAGTGGGTAACATACAGCTACATAGTTTGTTTTTCACCATATGATCTGTCAGTGTATCTTTGAAGTATTTTATATTGCTCAAGAGCAAACCTCTCAACTGTCCAGATTTTTGGCTCATATTTTTGGTCTGTTCCTCATAAAATTTGTAGTTTTCTAGCAAATCACTGGATGATCTGAGGACTGAAGTCACTAAATAATGACATAAATTAGAGTTTCAGACTTGAAATCATTCAGAAAATTTACGTTAACCCAAACCCTGCAACTCTAGCAACTCTAAGTTTATAAAAGCAATATTTAAAATCTGTCTCTGTTTTTTGGCCTTTGCCCCCTCCCCCCATTTTGTCAGGCTTTGTCCAGATTTCTTGCACGAGGAGGTTGAGAGATATGCTCAGGAGCCCAATATTAGGTTGTTCCATGCTTTAGAGGTGCTGATCAAGAATAGTAAGGTGCCATATGTGTTACTGGATTTATAGGATTCAGCTAGTTTAAGCCCATTGGAGCATAAGTTTCTGTTTGGCACATGCCAATGGATGAGGCTGGCCAGTGAAGATATATTAAGTGGGTGGTGAAGTGCCTTCTGTGCCATGAGTAATTGAGATACAGACGTGCTAGGGGAGTTCAAGCCACCTGAGGATGTTTAGGGCTATACAGTGGCAGGAGAAGGGGGGTTAAAGTCAGCTGAAGGTGTTTAGAGCTATTCAGTGGCAGGAGTTTGGGGGAGTCAAGCTAACTGAAGGTATTCACAACTAAGCAGTGGCAGGAGAGGGGGGAGATTCAAGCCAGCTGAAGGTGTTTAGAGTTATACTGTGGCAGTAGCAGGTTGGAAGGCTGCATGCAACTTTACTAATTTTAAAATAACATTGATACAGTTTTTGTTTGGTGGAAGAACGGAGATTTCTAAATATTGCTGAGGCATATAGGAGGGCAGGGAGGGGTATGAAGGTGGCTGCTATTTTCTTACAATGATCTTTTACAATGTTCTTTGCTCTATATAGAGAAGCTGGCCTGACGAGAGTTTCTTTGAATGCAGAGTCTGTAGGAAGATCGAATTTTAGCTTGTTGTCAGTGATGATGCCGAATAATTTTGCAATGGCGGCATGTTCAATTTTTTTGTCACCTGAGCAGTAAATATTTATTTATTTACATTTCTGGGAGGAATGAAAGTATTTTTTTTGGGGGGGGGGGGGGGTAAAAATAGCTGAGATTTTTAGCCATTTTTCCACAGAGATGAAAGTATCTTTTGTGATAGTTTCTAAGATGGATGGACTGGTGGCTGAATAGACTAGCACAGAGCCGTTTGCATACTGAATTATGGCGACAGATTATGATTCTTTGTGCATGTTGTTATTGAAGATGTTGAACAGTATTGGTCCTAGTATGAAGCTTTGGGGGATACCTGCTGTGAGCAGGATGAAGGTGGAGTGGGAGTCAATCCATTTTATGAGTGGCTGTGACTATTAGGGTCATGGGTGAATCACTTAATAGTGGGAGGCATGAGACCACCAAGATGCAGTCTGTGTAGGACAAGTTGGTGTGAAACTGTTAAAGACTTTTAACATATAAAGGGTTGAGTGGGGACAGCAAAGCCTGAATTTCTACTTTCATTTACAGTATCAAGGAAATTAAATGGGGCTGTTTGAATGCTGTGCTGGGGGGTCAGAAACCATGCTGAATGAGAAAGAGTAAGTGGTCTTCAAGTAGAAAGCTTAGATGTTGTTGCTGGATACATTTTTTGAGTACATTGAGTGGTAGGAGGTCTGCCACAGGGTGATAATTAGACATTCACACTGGATGTGCCATCTTTGAGAAGCATGATTATGTAGGGAGCTTTCCATACGGCATGGATGTATTTTTCTTTTATGGGTCTAGTAATAAGGATAGATGCTGGATAACCTATACTAATGGCAGCTATGCTGATATACTCTGCGGGAAGGTTGTCAGATGCCGGCGTTGTGGGTTTCAGTTTTTGAATGTGTTTTTTTTTTGTTGGCACTGGTTTGGACTGTTTTTAAGGTGAACTGAGGTGTACAGTTGGGGATCTGGGGGATAGGGATATTAGGCTTGGTTTATTGTTGAGGGGTTGATGATGATACAGGGCATGACGTTGTCATTAAATTTATCATCAATGTCTATGTTAAGTTCAGATGGAAAGAGGTTTGGAGTGAGTTTTTTTCCCATTTAAGTTTTGCCAGACTGTGTTTTTTTTGTATGAGTGGTCTGGTTGGTTGAGAAGATATTCCTTTTATCTTTAAGAAGTTATGTCTTGGTGTGATTTTATTAGACAGTAATGTTTCTAGAGCTGTTTTATGCCATAGTTTCCAGGCATTGTCCTAACCATTCATCAGTACTTTAGTCTGGTGGGTTGGCCAAGAGGCAGTGTTTACTTTTACTAATTATGGCTTACTGGGGTTTGTTAGCTTAGTATGCTGAGAAATGAGTTACTGAAGTAAAAGCTTAATCTAGTGGAAGGTATTTGAGGGAGTCTCCGTTACATTGTTTAAGGGTGTTGCTGAAGATGGTTTTACAAAAATTTGTTAGGCTACTTACAAAATTAAAGTGTAATGGTTTAGGTGCTTGTGATAGTCGCTGTTGATGCAAGTGTGGTGGTGATCCCTATGAGTAGCTGGGAAAGCACCAGCTAGTTTAACTTTTCTGGGTTGGTTGAAAATATGCAGTCAAGAATGAATGTTTTGTTTTTTTTTGGAAATTTTGTCAATTCTAGTTGGTTCATTGATCATTTGGGTGATGTGGAACAGGTTACTGTTGTGTTGGGAGAGTTAGTTGACAAATTTAAAAATGAAACCCTTTTGGTGGATCTTTCACATCAACAAATTCTGCAATAAAACAAAAAAGTTCCTTGCTATCTGTAAAAGTCAGTCAATCTTACCATTAGGAAATGGAAGGCCAGCTATGAAGTTAGGTTTGCATCCAATTCAAGACAATCACAGGGCCTTCTTCATCTAGATTAGAAATCTTAGAAGCAATTCGTAATCCTGTACTGACTTTATGCATGCCTGCGGCATGGAGGAACAATGTCGTAACTATGACCCATGTGATTGGAATTTGATGAGAGCCTTCTGTGCCTGATGATACAGACAGAGGAGGAGGAAGAATGTATTTATCAAGGAGGAAGAAATCATGCTGGATGAATCCATTGCTGAGCTCTAGTGGAGGCTGGGGAATGCAGGAATTGCCAGGCTAGGTGCATGGGAAGGCAGAGGAGGTATAACTGCTCAGGCCCCACAGAGGGCACACCCTTAAGCCACTTCTCACATCCCACCCAGTCTAACAATGTCAGTGGCATCAGCACACTTGATGGTATCTAAAGATCAGGAAAAAGCCCTGATTTCATTGCAGCATTGTGCTGCAGGTGAACAGTTTTTTCCTCTCTACCTACTGGTAGGTCCAAACCCTCGTCTCAACCCACTGGCAGCCTAATGCAGAGGGGTAGTATCAGATGAGGAGGTTCATCCTCCTTCCCAGTTGTTCCCACCTCTCTTACTACCCTATTAACATCCATGTCTGCAGGTAGTATTAGACAGGGAGTAGGAGTTATAGAGGTGGCAACCAAGTAAACAAATGTTCAGCTGTGGCCAGGGACCCAAAAATGTGTACCAAACTTATTTCTAATAGTGTACCTTGTTCTCTTACCCAAGGCATTTCTAATAATCTTGTGAAGAAATTCTTTCCTATCATCATGCCACCCACCATCTTTTCTTCCCACCATCCCCCCTTCACAGCTCCCATAAAAGGCACTCTGGAATAATTCATTTTATCATCTTCCAAAGTTAGAAATGCAAGTTCCTTAGGCCCTAATAGTATCCCCAAAATGTTTTTGAGAAATGTCAAGCCCACCTGAGTAAAATCCCCTCCATTAACTATTCAGCCTGGGTCTCTCCTTTGGTATATCCTTCATGTGCAGAAAACAACTATTGTAGTACCCTTGCATAAAGATGGTCATTCTGCTGATCTTGTAAATTATAGGCCTGTTCGTCTCACTTATATTATTTGCAACGCTAGGGAATATATTATAGCTAACCTAGAATCCCTAGATCAGACCAGTTTGGCTTTGGAAACTGCTGATCATTCCTGCTCAGCTTTGCCAAGAACTTCCAAAGTGTTCCCAAAGCCATGGAAAAAGGGTATACAGTCCACTCTACCTACATGGATTGTGCAAAGTCCTTTTGTACTATACCTCAATATTGTAATTTTGACAAACTGTTCTAACTTAGCATTAACCTATTTCTAGCTTGAGGGATAGCTAGTTAACATCCCGATAGAACTCATACTGTTAAGGTTGAAGGTGTTTGCTGTAGATAGAAAAATATCACTAGTAGTGCCCCACATGGATCAGTCTTGACCTCCTTATCTTAGGCATATACTTGTCAGACATGAAAGCAGGTATTAAGGCACTATAGCTAAGTTTGCTGATGATAGGTCTCTATCTTTTCCTCTGTATTCTCTTGCCGTAAGTTATATCTGACCACTTTCCACTAGTAGGTGTGAGCCATACTTTGATTATGATTATACCTACTTTGTAGGAAAGGGCTCAGGCTGGAGCAACAGTGGCATTAGGATGGGTCTCTGCAGTGGCAGATATCAGTTGAAATAAGGTGGTCTGTCTTTCTAGATCTCTGTGGCATCTCTGATCTGCAGCACTCTTCTGTGTGGTCCAAAGATTGTACAGCCTGACCTATCTGACCACTTGAAGAGCTCCATTTGTCTTTGAGAATGTGAGTCTGCTATTCATTTCTTCTTTGACAAGGTTGCTGCTATTATTTGCTAGTAATTACAGGTGTGGGGGTAGCCACATTCTTTGATTTCCTGTCCTTGCCTATTTAAGTGGTACAGTGTGAAATATTTTTTGCTTAAAAACCTCAGCTTTGGCCGGCCAAGAACTAGCTGTATTCAACTGGACATATAAGAGAATTTAAGTACCTTTATCTGCACTTTTTTTCAAAAATACAGTATTTAAATTGATTTTAACTGTGTTGCAGGAATATTAACTGAACTAGAAGTTAGTCAGTGTTTGCTGAATTTTATTATTTGCTAATAATTACAGGTGTGGGGGTAGCCACATTCTTTGATTTCCTGTCCTTGCCTATTTAAGTGGTACAGTGTGAAATATTTTCTGCTTAAAAACCTCAGCTTTGGCCGGCTAAGAACTAGCTGTATTCAACTGGATGTATAAGAGAATTTAAGTACCTTTATCTGCACTTTTTAAAAATACAGTATTTAAATTGATTTTAACTGTGTTGCAGGAATATTAACTGAACTGGAAGTTAGTCAGTGTTTGCTAAATTTTATTATTTGCTAGTAATTACAGGTGTGGGGTAGCCACATTCTTTGATTTCCTGTCCTTGCCTATTTAAGTGGTACAGTGTGAAATATTTTTTGCTTAAAAACCTCAGCTTTGGCCGGCCAAGAACTAGCTGTATTCAACTGGACGTATAAGAGAATTTAAGTACCTTTATCTGCACTTTTTTTTCAAAAATACAGTATTTAAATTGATTTTAACTGTGTTGCAGGAATATTAACTGAACTAGAAGTTAGTCAGTGTTTGCTGAATTTTATTATTTGCTCGTAATTACAGTTGTGGGGGTAGCCACATTCTTTGATTTCCTGTCCTTGCCTATTTAAGTGGTACAGTGTGAAATATTTTCTGCTTAAAAACCTCAGCTTTGGCCGGCTAAGAACTAGCTATATTCAACTGGATGTATAAGAGAATTTAAGTACCTTTATCTGCACTTTTTTTTTCAAAAAATACAGTATTTAAATTGATTTTAACTGTGTTGCAGGAATATTAACTGAACTGGAAGTTTTGACTCTGCTCTTCAGTTAGTCCCACCCACACTCCCTGTTTTTGTTTTATTGTTAATCTTAGTGGCCTTGAAACTGCCCGCCCCTCTTATAAATTTGTGTTTGGATACTCCTTCTGGGTCCATCTCATTTGCTCACTCAACTGAGTGCAGTGAGATCAATCATATTCTGATTTCAGGCACTACTACTGTGTACAAAGAGAGCATCTGGGAAACAGAAAAAAAAATTTAAGCTTGTTTCCTGCCTTTCCTGTTAAGTGGAAAAGACTATTTGTAGGCTTCTGAGCCCCCAAGCCCTTCTGTGTTGGAGGCACGGCCGGCCTTAGGCATAGGCGAACTAGGCGACCGCCTAGGGCGCCGTAAAAGCTGACATCGTAAGGGGCGCAAATTGAGTTAACTTAAACTTTACTTCCATAATTAAAAGCATGATTCACCAACCACGCATGGGCGCCGGAACCATAGAGCGAGGGGGAGGGAGTGTCCCCCCCACTTTTACAGCAGTAAGACCTATAGTACCCATGCATGCATTGCACGCTAACATTCAAATACAAAAGTGCGCAGAAAGGAAGCTTTTAAAGGTGGATGGTAACGTCAACAACATCAGATTTAAGTACAAAATGTGGACTTCTGGCTACACCCCTGAGCCCAGGTTCATAGGTTCATAGGTTCATACTAGGCTATCTGCCCGAGGGCATTTATAAGCCTAGCCCATAGTTTTGTGGCTTAAGCCACCCCTTTTGTATGGGGAACTATACCCATTATTTTGCTGTGCCTCTGTCTAGCAGTGACACTGAGGTAATCCCTGGAGTATATCTGTGATCTCCCATCCATTGGTCAATATTTCTCTTGAACAAGGCCAGCGAGGTGCTCTGCCTCACATATACCGGGATTTTGTTCCACAACATAGGGAGTCTTTGGGTGATGAATCTATCCCTCCAGCACGTCCTATTAATAGCCGTGTCGAGGTTTAAGTCTCCCGCCCTTGTGGCTCTGACGGATCTAGATTTTTTGAGGTGAAGCATATTCATCAACTCTGGGTTTGACATGGCCTTGTATGTCAGGCAAAGGTCACCTCTGAGCAAGCGGTAAGCGACTGAATAGAGCTGGAGTTCTTTCAGTCGGGCAGCATAGGACAGATGTTTGAGACCCTTTATCCTTTTGGTGAGGAATTTTGTGGCCTCTCTAGCTGCTGCAAGTGTCGGGTCAGATACATTCCGAATGGGGCATTGTACTCAATCATTGGTCTGATGAGTGATGAGTATAGGGAGACTATGACCTCCCTTGATCTAGATGTGAATCCCTTCATGATGAGGTGGGCAATGTAGAAGGTCTTCCTAACTACTTTAGCTACATGGGTGTCGAATGACAGGCTACTGTCAACCTGGGTCCCCAGGTCCCTGATAACTTCTTCTGTGCTCAGAGGATTACCACCTATATGGTAGCTAGGGGTAACCTTGTTTTTCTGAAGGGTATGACTATGCATTTTTTGGCATTTAACTTTAGGCCATGGCTCTGGCACCAGTCATCCGTTTCTGTGAGACCCTTCTGAAGGATATCTGTGTCAGATGTGTTTTCGACCACGGCCCAGTTTGCAGTCATCTGCAAACTTTGTCAGCCATAACCCTCCTGTGTTTGCTTGTACTTTGGAGAAGTAGATGCCAAACAAGAGTGGGCCCAGGACTGAGCCCTGTGGGACACCACTTGTGACAGGCTTTGAGTCTGACATGGTGCCAGCAACTCTGACCCTGTGGGTTCTGTCACTCAGCCAGTTTGCAACCCATCTTGTGATGTATGGGTTAACATTTAAGCTGATGAGTTTTTCAATGATACCTGAGTGGGGTATTGTATCGAAGGCCTTTGCCAGATCGAGGTAGGCTGTATGGACTGCCTTTCCCTCATCAATGGCTTTGGTGACTGTTTCGAAAAAGTCAACCAAGTTTAAAAGGCATGATCTGCCTTTGACAAAGCCAAACTGGGTTGGATCCCAAGTCTGCAAATTCCCTATGTCTTTATTTATGAGGTCCATTATGATCCTCTCCATAGCTTTGCAGATAAGGCTTGTCAAGCTAATGGGCCGGTAATTTCCAGGGTCTGTGGAGGCACCGCCTTTGTGAAGTGGGACCACAGTTGCAGTGAGCCACTCCCTGGGTACGTATCCAGAGGTGAGACTAGGATTAAACAGCTGTCCTAGCTGTGGGTTTAGTTCCTCGTTGAGTTCGTGGAGCACACAGCCTGGGACACCATCAGGTCCCATGGATGCTGTGTTTTTTGCTTTGGAGAGAGCAGTTCTCACTTGGGCGTTTGAGATGTTTGGGGGGCTGCAACCATTTGGTAAAGATATCTCTCCTTTTGGGGAGAGAGAAGTTTGCACTGAACCTGTCAGCCAGTATGTTGGCAATGTCTGTAGGATCAGTAATCTTCACATCATTTTGAACTAGTTCTGAGCATATCTGGGAGTTTCCTCCCAGGTTTCTAACATAGCTAAAGAAGGCCTTATGATTGTCCTTTGAGTCTTTAGCTATTTTTCTCTCAAAATTTGCTTTGGATGATTTTATGAGAGCTCTTAGTTTTTTACTTATAGTGATTAAGGGTGTCTTACCTTTTAAGGATTTTGCTCTATCTTGTAGTAGCTTCCTCCTTTTGTTGTAGAGTTTGTTTATGGCTGGGGTCCACCAGACTGGACGCTTGCCCTTGGTACAAAGAGACTTTGTTTTGCTTGGGATTGCCTTATCCATGCAGTGCTGCAGGTGCTGGTAGAAGGCATTTGTAAATGATTCAGCGGCTTGAGTACTGTTTTCCGCCGGCTCGGGGGCCTTAAAGGAGACCACACTAGTCTTTAGAAGTGTGAAGTCGGCTTTCGAGAAGTTTTTTACTGTGGTCTTTTTTATTTCAGGTGGGGGTGGGATGAGGACCTCCAGCAAGATTAGTTTGTGATCTGATCTCACCAGTGAGGGGTATACTTCCGGTGTTGAACATTGTGCTCCCATGTTCGTGATGATGAGATCAAGTATGTTTTCTCCTCTTGTGGGGATGGTGACTAGTTGTTCCATGGCATTTGAGTTTATGAATTCCAGGAACTTTTGGGCTAGGGTGTTTGGGCTTGAGTAGTGTTCCCAGTCTATATTAGGGTAATTGAAGTCACCTAGTATGATGGTGTTTGGAGATACATTTATCCCCTCCAGTGTTTTCAGGAAAGCCATGTGAGGTTCCTGAGTTTGTGAGGGTGGCCTGTAACATGCTACAATTTGCAGAGCAGTCTTGCCTATGGTTAATTGCACCTGGATGGTCTCCGATGCATCATGCGTTGCCACCAGTCTTGAGGTGTGGGTGTCCTTGATGAATATGGATACCCCCCCTCCTTTCTTGGTATTGTCTGAATTTTGGGGCCAGAACGCATGGTATGAGGTAAAACCTGTTAGTGCTGGGGTGCTCTCAGGAGCCTTGAACCAGGTTTCTGTCACAGCACAGGCATCGATGTTCTCCATACTGAGAAGGGCCTCGAGTGCGTGCATTTTGAGATTTAGACTTCTGGCATTGAGCAGCATTACCCTTAGTTTTTTTCCTTTTTTGTGTTCTAGGGTGGTAGGTTTAGAATTTGAGCCTTGCCTAAAAAAGGCACTATGGGGGTGGCAAGAGCCTTTGCCAATATCCGGAATCCCAGGGGTGACAGGTGCAAGCCGTCCCTTGCGAAGCAGCGTGGCTTGTCCAGCATGTCATCCCAGGCAGACAGACATTGGATCCCCTTTGAATGACACCAGAGTTTAAGCCAATTGTTAAAGCTGATCATCTTATCTCTGTATTGTGGCATCATTCTTGGTGAAGGTAGGATACTGCTCAAGGTCAGGGTCATACCTGCCTGGGCTACATAATCAGAGAGCTCCTCAATGTCTCTTTTCATGTAGTCCAAGGAGGTACGTCTCAGGTCGTTTACACCAGCGTGTACAATGACTGAGTCGTATTTGTACCTGCTGTTGAGAGACCTGAGTGCTTGCGTTATGTGGCGGATTCTAGCGCCCGACAGGCAGCTTACTGTAACTCTCTCCTTACTTAGTCTGGTGAGCGGGACGTCAGTGTGTCTGACTATGGAGTCACCAATGACTAGTGTGTCTGGCATTGTGTTTGGCCTTAAGGGCTGTGACTGTTTGACACTCTGACTGTGAGGTCTATGTGTTGCAGGTGTTGTGTTCTGAGGTGGTGGTTGTTTGGGTGTCTGCTTTGGTGGCCTCTGCTGTTTTGGTAGATTTCTGATCAGAGCCTCCGAGTATGTCTTTGTGTGTTTATGTGTATGATTTGAGGTTGTGATGGTACTATGTGAGACTGGGTCTATAGTGTGTGTGGTAACCTTCTCCTCCTGTCTGGTCTTGCCAGTCCTAAGTTGAGAGAGCTCAGCCTCCAGTTTGGCCGTATAGTTGCATCTCTTGCATGTATTTGTGTTTTGTGGGAGGAGGAGAGGGTTGTCTGTGTACATGAGGCAATTGTAACATTGCCTCAATATTCCCAGGTTCACCAGCTGAGCAGGAGAGGATACTAGCAACTGATCCCTCGACATGCTAGAAGGACTAGACAAAAAAAACTTTAAAAAGAGATTTTGGGGGATGTGGGTGTCCGAGAAATGGGGTTTCGCCTTTTTGGGGTACTATCTATAACAAGAGTGCTGTATCTCGGTGATAAGTACTGTAGAAGCAAGTGCTAGGTTTGACAGATACAGAATAGGCTACTCGGAGTTAGGTAGAGATGATCTTTTTAGTTATATAATTATTTAACCTTTGGCTGGCTGGTCGCCCCTATCCATTCCCCAAACTGGCTTTCATGACTTGGCTACTACTCCCTTATAGAGAACTACACTCTTTCCCCATCTCTGCTGAGTAATTCTGTCTTATAACCATTAACATTCTTTTTCCTTGCCTTTTTTTTCTTATGGGTTTATTTACAGCAGTGTTTTTATATGAAATTTGAAATACTCACATTTGGAGAAAAGGGTGGATAATTTATTTTTCCTAGTATTCCAGTATGTTTTATTGCTGTCTCCGAATGTCTGCTTATGCTTCATATCTTTAACAGAAGTGGATCTAGTCTCCATAGTACATAGTGTGGCACATTGCTCTTTTTGCTAAAAGTCATACACAGGGCTGCATGCTCTGACCACGGTTGACATAAATATTAATCTCCCAAACTGATTGGAACTGCCTTCTAGTGATGAACCACATATCTATTCTGCTGGCTATTTGTGCCCCCGCCCCCCCTTCCTTAAATATAATCTTTTTCATTCTGGTGCAACTTTCTCCATTCATTTACCAAATCAAATTCTTCTAACATGTTGGGTATAACATTTGTAACCTTTGAAAGTTTGTTATTCCCCTGAAAAACCATCTGCGGGTGTGGCTCAAATACGGGTGTTCCTTGAGTATGGTGTGGGTGGGGCTTAAGGGGCGCCAGAGCAGTACTTCGCCTAGGGCGCCGTTTCAGCTAAGGCCGGCCCTGGTTGGAGGGAAGTCTTTTAGCTTAGTTTTTTTTTTCTTATAACTAGCCAGTTTTCCAGTTTCAGCACTCAAATCTGTTTCTTTGATCTCAGCACTTGTTCAGAAAAAAAAAAATTCATCTGCTTTTACTGTACTTGTGTTTCTACCTACTTTATTTTACTTTTGCATCATCTTAAAAGTACTCAATTGTATTTATTACTGCTTGGTGTAACTCATTCTAAGCCTTTTGGTTTAAACACTTGGGCTTCGGACCAGTTGTTTTGCACTGAGAGGGTTTGTGGTCTGCACTGTAGTGGCAGAACAGGTAGCTTACATCCTTCTAGGTTGGGAACTGCTGATTGAGGGCTCAGTGTCTGTTATTCTAAAAGTGTATTAATTCTGGTTTAAGCACTTGGGCTTTCAGGCCAGTTATTTTACATTAAGAGGGTTCGTGGTCTGCACTCTTGTGGGAGGAGAGGCTGGACTCTGCCCTTCTGAGCTGGGAATTTCTGGTTAAAGGCTTATAGTGCATGCATATCTGAACTGCTTCTTACTGAAGTTGGTGTGCCTTGTTTGCTGTGGCATAGACTTGATTCGGGCCTGCTGGATCTAGCTTTGTTTGTGTAACTTGAGCACTAATCCAGGCATTCTCTAAAGTATTCAATTGTATTTATTACTGCTTGGTAGTAACTTGATTAAAGTGTTGCTATCATTCTAAGTCTTTTGGATTAAGCACTTGGGCTTCAGACCAGTTGTTTTACATTAGGAAGGTTTGTGGCATGCACTGTGGTGGCAGGACAGGTAGCTTTCATCCTTCTAAGTTGGGAACTGCTGATTGAGAGCCCAGTGTCTGTTATTCTTAAAGTGTATTAGTTCTGGTTTAAGCACTTGGGCTTCAGGCCAGTTATTTTGCATTAAGAAGGTTCGTGGTCTGCACTCTTGTGGGAGAAGAGGCTGGACTCTGCCCTTCTGAGCTGGGAATTTCTGGTTAAAGGTTTATAGTGCCTGCATATTTGAACTGTATCTTACTGAAATTGGTGCACCTTGTTTGCTGTAGCATAGACTAGATCCAGGCCTGCTGAATCTAGCTTTGTTTATATGCTTGTTGTTTGTTTGCTTGTTATTTCCCTGGAACGCTAATTCCACCTAATATGCGGCTTCTCAGCACTTCTGTGCATCACTAGTGATATCTGCATTGCTTACTGTACTTATTTCCTTGTTTCACTTGAAAGAAAGTTACTGTTTGTCGTTTTTGCATTTGTTACCTGTAACACATTGCACTTAAGTTACATGGCACTTGCTCACTAAAGCAATTATATAAGTCAGCACTAAAAATTAAAAGCACTACACCCTCACTCCCCACTGGCCCTTGTTTTCAATTATAAAGGAAGTCCCAATATTATTCTAGCATGTCCAAAGGTCAGTTGTCAATCTCCTCTCTGGTCCAGCTGGTGAATCTGGGAATCTTGAGGCAATGTTACAACTGCCTCATGTACACAGACAACCCTCTCCTCCTCCCAACAAATTCCAACACATGTGAGAGATGCAACCATATAGCCAAACTGGAGGCTAAGCTCTGTCAACTCAGTACTGGCATAACCAGTCAGGAGGAGAAGGAAACCACACTCACTACAATTCCAGTCTCACATAGACCTACCACGACAGCAAACCAAACACATAATCACACAAAAACATACTGGAGGCTGTAAATAAAGATCTGCCTAAGCAGCAGAGACCTCAAAGCAGACACCCAAGCAACCGCTACCCCAAAACAAAACACGTGCAACACATATCTCACAAAGCCAGTGTGCCGAACAGTCACAGCCCTTAAGACTAAACAACACACCTGATACACTTGTAATAGGTGACTCTATCGTCAGGCACACTGACGTCCCGCTCACCCGGCTGAACAAGGAGAGGGTCATGGTGAGCAGCCTGTCGGGCGCTAGGATCCGCCACATAACACAAGCACTCAGGTCACTCCAAGGCAAGTACAAATATGACTCAGTCATTGTCCATGCTGGTGTGAATGACCTGAGACGTACCTCCCTGAACTACATGAAAAGAGACATAGAGGAGCTCTCTGAGCATGTAGCCCAGGCCGGTATGACCCTGACCTTGAGTAGCATCTTACCCTCACCAAGAATGATGCCACAATATGAAGACAAGATGATCAATTTCAACAATTGGCTTAAGTACTGGTGTCATTCAAAGGGGATCCAATGCCTGTCAGCTTGGGATGATATGCTCGACAAGCCACGATGCTTCACTAGGGACGGCTTGCACCTGTCACCCCTGGGCTTTCGGATATTGGCAAAGGCTCTTGCTACCCCCATAGTGCCTTTTTTAGGCAAGGCTCAAAAGACAAACCCACCTCCATAGGTATCACAAGGGATAAGAAACTAAGAGTAATGCTACTCAACGCCAGAAGTCTAAACCTCAAGATGCATGCACTCGAAACTCTCCTTAGCATGGAGAACATTGATATCTGTGCAGTAACAGAAACCTGGCTCAGGACTCCCGAGAGCACCCCAGCACTACCAGGTTATACCTCATACCATGCTTTTCGGCCCCAAAACTTGGACCGAACCACAAAAGGAGGGGGAGCATTGATATTCATCAAAGATACCCACACCTCCAGGTTGGTGGCAAAGCACGAAGCATCAGAGACTATCCATGTTCAACTAACAGTGGGTAAAACTGCCTTCCAGTTTATAGCCTGCTACAGACCACCCTCCCAAACCCAGGAACCCCACTCGGCCTTCCTGAGAACACTGGAAAATATGAAGGTCTCTCCAAACACCATTATATTGGGCGACTTCAACTACCCAAACATAGACTGGGAGCATTACTCTAGCTCCAACACCCTAGCCCAAAGGTTCCTAGAATTTATAAACTCAAATGCTATGGAATAACTTGTTACCACTCCCACAAGAGGGGAAAACATACTGGACCTGATCATCACCAACATGGGGACTGTATGCTCCAGACCAGAAGTGTATCCCTCATTGGTAAGATCAGACCATAAACTAATCTCACTGGATATTCACATCCCGACCCCACCCCCTCCCCAGAAAACCACAGTGAAAAGCTCCTCTAAAGCAAATTTCACACTCCTCAAAACCGGGGTGGAATCCTTCAAAGCCCCTGGGCCTGTGGAAAATACGGCCCAGACCGCAGAATCCTTTATAAACGCATTCTATGAACACCTTCAGGAATGCATGGATCATGCGATCCCAAATAAAACCAAGACCCAATCCTCCAAAGGCAGACATCCTGTCTGGTGGACCCCAGCCATAAACAAACTATACAATAGAAGGAGGAAGCTACTAAATGATAGAGCAAAATCTCAAAAAGGGAAGGCATCACTGATCAGTATTAGCAAAAAACTACGGGCACTCATAAAATTGTCTAAGGCCAGCTTCGAGAGAAAAATTGCACAGGACACTAAGGATAATCACAAGGCTTTCTTTAGTTATGTTAGGAACCTGTGTGGTAATTCCCAGATATGCTCAGAATTAGTCCAAAATGACAAAAAATACACCGAACCCACAGACATTGCCAACATCCTAGCTGACAGGTTCAGTGCAAACTTCTCCCCTCCCACCAAAGGGCAAATATCTATCCCAGCAGAGTGCTGCCCCCCTGACATCTCAGATGCTCAGGTAAGAGTCGCCCTCTCCAAAGCAAAAAACACAGCATCAATGGGACCAGACGGTGTCCCGGGCTGCGTCCTACATGAACTCCAAGAAGAGCTAAACCCAAACATAAAACTACTGTTCAATCTCAGCCTTACTACAGGATATGTGCCCAAAGAGTGGCATACAGCAACAGTGGTCTCTGTCCATAAAGGTGGTGCCTCAACGGATCCTGGAAACTATCGCCCCATAAGCCTGACTAGCTTGGTCTGCAAAGCTATGGAAAGGATCATCATGGACCTCATAAATAAAGATATTGGGGACCTACAGACACTGGATCCTACCCAGTTCGGCTTTGTTAAGGGCAGATCCTGCCTCTTAATCCTGGTTGATTTCTTTGAAACAGTCACCAAGGCCATTGACAAGGGGAAGGTGGTCCACACAGCCTACCTGGACCTCGCAAAAGCCTTCGATACAATACCCCACTCGGGCATTATAGATAAGCTCACCAGCTTAAATATAAACCCCTATGTCACTAGATGGATTGCAAACTGGCTCAAGGACAGAACCCACATGGTTAGAATTGCTGGAGCCATGTCAGACTCCAAACCAGTTACAAGTGGTGTCCCACAAGGCTCAGTCCTGGGACCTCTCTTGTTCGGCATATATTTCTCAGAGGTACAGGCCAACATGGAAGGACTGTGGCTGACCAAGTTCGCAGATGACTCTCCAGCCGACACAAGCATCCTCCAAAAGGGCCTCATAGAAACAGACAACTGGTGCCAGAGCCATGGCCTCAAGCTAAATGCCAAAAAGTGTATAGTCATCCCCTTTGGCAAAAACAAAGTGCCCACAAATTACCACATAGGTGGTAATCCATTAAGTACAGAAGAAGTAATTAGGGACCTAGGGACCCAAGTTGATAGCAATCTCTCATTTGACAACCACGTGGCCAAAGTGGTTAGAAAAACATTTTATATAGCCCACCTAATCATGAAGGGATTCACATCTAGATCAGGGGAGGTCATCGTGCCTCTTTACTCATCCCTCATCAGGCCCATAATTGAGTACAATGCCCCTTTTGGGATGTACCTTACCAGACACCTGCAGCAACTGGAAAGACCCCAAAAGTACCTCACCAAGAGGATCAAAGGGCTCAAACAGATGCCATATGCTGCCCGGTTAAAGAAACTCCAGCTCTACTCAGTGGCATATCGCCTGTTCAGAGGCGGTCTGTGCCTGACGTATAAAGCCATGTCCAACCCAGAATTAATGGACATGCTGCACCTCAGAAAATCCAAATCCCATCAAGCTACGTGCTCGAGAGTCTTGAACCTCAGCACTGAAATAAATAGGACGTGCTGGAGGGACAGATTCATAACCCAGAGGCTCCCTTCACTCTGGAATAAAATCCCAGTCCAGGTTAGGCAGAGTCCCTCATTGACTCTCTTCAAGAGGAATCTTGATGAGTGGATGGGAGATTGTAGGTTTACCCCGGGTATCACTTCTGTGTCACTGTTAGACAGAGGCACAGTATACTAACCTCGAAAAAGGGTATAGCAAAATAAATTTAAAATGGGTGGCGAAAGCCAAACACATTCTGGCTAGGCTTATAAATGCCCTAGGGCAGATAGCCTAGTATGAACCTATGAACCTATTACATCTGCCCTACAGCCCTCTGATGCCATATGCACTGCTGTAATACCAGCCTGCCATCTTGTTACACCATGGATGGAGTTTAATATACTCAGTTATAATGAGTTCACTTCTATGGACTTAAATCTGTGACCAACTATCAGCAGACTGGATCTTTGTCCATTAAGATTAGTTATAGCCAATCTTGATATCCTGGTACCAGTGATTATTTTTCAAATATTGTCTCTATCTTTGAAGCATATAATGTTTCCAATGGCATTGAAGGAACCATGAAGAAATAGTTATCCTTAGTTTCAAAAACAACAGTTGATCTAATAAACTTGATGATGTTTACCCAATCTCTAACCTTCCATTTTTAGGTAAAGTTATAGAAAAGGTTGCTTTTAAGCAGTGACAGACATATCTCTTAGAAAATGGACTCATAAAGCCATTTCAATCTGTGTTTTGTACTTGCCACAGTACAAAAAGTACCTTGATAAGGGTTGTTAATAATCTCCTGATGTTCAGAAACCAGTGTTTTGATTTGGGTTTGATCCTCCTAGATTTCTTGGTGGCATTTTACACTAATGGTTATGGTCTGTTGATTGAATAGTTAAGATATTTCTATGGCCTTTCCTGTGTGACCTTAGATTGTTTAAAAGCATACCTTTCAGGCTTTTTCCAAAGGGTCTGTTCATGCTTGAATATATCTTCATCCTACCTAGAAGACTGGACTTCCTCAGGGTTCACTATAAGGCTATTATTATTGACAGTGTACATGCTACCATTTGGAGGCCTTATTTGAGAAAGGAGACTTCTATACCATTGTTAAGCAGATAACATGAATTAGAGAGTGTGTATTCCATAGTTAAACATCCTGAAGACATACATGCATGGCTCTCTGATAAACAGTTGAAACTGAGTGCTTCATCCGAAAAGAGGCTATGGCACTTCAAGCCACTTTGACATATTCTTGTACCTCTTCTCTCACAAATCTTTTCTGCAAAGGCAACAAGCTTGAGTTTGTTGGAAAGGTGTGTAATTTAGGCATTATTCTCAATCAAAATTTGACGCTACGGGACCAAGTGTCATCTTGTAAAATCTTGTTTCCCTTTAAGAAACATATCTAGGCTGAAGCAATTTTTGTCTCAAGCTGATCTCTCAGTAGTAATGCATGCTTTAGTCTCATCATGACTGGATTACTGCATTGCCCTCTATCTGAGGTTATCCACTCTGACCAGGATCTCCTACAGATAGTGGAAAATTGATACCAGGTTACTTATTGGTACTATACATTGCCCACATATTTTCCCTATTCTGCATAGCTTGCACAAGCTGCCTGTTTATCTCAGGATTATCTTTAAGATTTTGGTATTGGTGTCTTGTTCATGTTTGATATGGTTCTGTGTTACATGAGTCAGTGGCATTGTATACCCCTATTAGGGTTCTCTGCTTGGGTATTTACAGGATGCTGGTGGCTTCAAAGGTGCATCTTGAGAATGCTGGTGTTCATTCTATTGCCTACCAAGCACCCCACCTGTCGACTCTACAACTTCAGTGGCTTGAGGAATGTCTATTCCTGGCTGGCTTCCATAGATCTTTTCTGATATTGGTTAAGAGGATGTAGGATGAGTTATGATGTCTCTTACTTTAACTTTCTGCTGTTTTTGACTTAATTATGGATGTATTTTGTCACTGGAATTCATATTTTCTCTTAAATTGTATATAATGTTTTGTGAAAAATACCTAAATAAAGTTGATATTCAAGCTGCCTTTGGTCATCAAATCCCATTCTGAAACCACAACGTAAATAAAAAGCTGCTGTTCTAAAGATATAAATTATTTTTTGTCTACTCAGAATACTTTGCAATTGTAAGCAAATAGTTGCCCGCTACATGCAGTGACATCAAGTTGGGGGTGTGGCTATAGAAAAAAGTGCAAATGATGAAATTAAAAAATGAAATAGACTATAATCTTCATTATAATCTTCATTTTTTGCAAAAATCACTGAAAACTTTAATGTGCGGAGTATAACTGGGAATTAAATTAATTGTAAAATAAAGATACTTCAGAACATGACTAATGCACTTTAAGTTTGGTTAGCCTAGGAAGCAATATGGAGTCATTAACTGTTTTTTTTATTAAAACAAATTTTTATTAATTTTAAAAAAGATTATACAAATTATTTAAATTATTTATTTACAATTTATTGAAAGATAAATAGAACAAACACATAACCATTTACAGATGTCCACAACAAAATCAAACATAAACTAAATCATTAAAATGTATCAAGTAAATCACTTAATTTTGGCTAAAATATAAACCGGTGAGTAATATTCGAAGTTCTCATTTTGTCAGTTGACAATTCTTTTTTTACAGTCAATTTTTGCTAAACTAATGACTTCAGTAAAAGAAGGAGTAATTTTACATTTCCAATTCTTTGTGACAACTTTTCTTGCTATAGCTAAAATGGACGAAAGGAGAGGCACCTGCACCCTAGGAGCAGAATCTGGAACTAGATTATTAAATAAGATAAATTTTCTGTCCACAAGGCTTTGGCAAAATTTCTAAATTCAACCCAAAAAGGAGTTACTATTTTACAATGCCTTTCCTGTAAGTCATCTAGCCCAGATACAGATTTTCTGTATCCAGGACTGCTTGTAAGCTTCTGAGCTCCCAAGTCTTTCTGTGTTGGAGGGAAGCCTTCTGGCTTAATTTTGTTTCTTAGAACTAGCCAGTTTTCTAGTTTCAGCACTCAAATCTGTTTCTTTGAGCTCAGCACTTGTTCAGAACTCATTGTAAGCACTAAATAAGCTACAAATTACTACAGCACTCAACTTTCCTCACTTGTCTAGAGGAAAACAATTTTTAGTACTTAATAAATAAGCACCTTTCTAGGCATGTATGTGGGTCAGCTCTCTGTGTTTTCTCCTGTCTACCTGATGAATCTGGGAATCTTTAGGCAATGCAGCAATTGCCTCTTGTACACAGACAACTCTCCTCCTACCACCCAACACTACAACCTGTGAGAGATGCACTTATATAGCCAAACTGGAAGCAAAGCTCTCTTCACCCAAGACTGGACTAGACAGTCAAGAGGAGAAGGTAAACACTTGCACCACACTACACTCATCACATAGTCCCTCAAAACCTACACCACCAAAACACACACATAGAAACACAAAACACACACCTACATTTGTGGAGGCTCTCAAAAAAAATCTACCCAAGCAACAGGGACCTCCAAAACAGAAACGCAAGCAACCTCCACCCCCCAACACAACCCAAATGACACATAGCCCACAAACTCAGTGTGCCACTCAACCACAGCCCATAAGGCATAACACTGTACCCAACACTCTAGTCATAGGTGACTCTATAGTCAGGCACCCTGGTGTTCCACTCACCAGGCTAAACAAGGAGAAAGTTACTGTCCGCTGCCTGTCAGGTGCCAGAATCTGCCACATAACACATGCACTCAGGTCACTCCACAACAAGTACAAATATGACTCTGTCATGTCCATGTTGGTGTGAATGACCTGAGATGTACCTCCCTGGACTACATGAAAAGAGACATGGAGGAGCTGTCTGATCTTGTAGCCCAGGCAGGTATGACCCTAGCCCTGAGTAGCATCCTGCCATCACCCAGAATGATATCACACTACAAGGACAAAATGATTGACTTCAACAATTGGCTAAGCTTCTGGTGTCATTCTAAGAGCATCCAGTATCTGTCTGCCTGGGATGACATCATCGAAAAACCACGATGCTTTGCCAGAGATGGCCTGCACCTGTCACCCTTGGGCTTCCGGATACTAGCTAAGGCTCTTTCCACCACTATAGTGCCTGTTTTAGGCAAGATTCGAATGACAAATTCACCACCATAACAGGTACAAGCAAGCAAAATCTGAGGGTAATGCTACCTTATGCCAGAAGTCTAAACCTCAAAATGCACTCACTCGAGGCACTCCTTAAAATGGAGAACATCGACATCTGTGCAGTGACAGAGACCTGGTTCAAGGCTCCAGAGAGCACCCCTGCATTACCAGGCTAAAATTCATACCACTCCTTTCGGCCACCTAACCTGGACCAAAGCACTAAAGGCAAAGGCGTGTCCATATTCATTAAGGATATCCACACCTCCAGGCTAGTTGCTCAGCATAATGCATCCGAGATTATCCAAGTGCAACTAACTCTGGGCAAGACAGCAATCCAAATTGTAGCTTGCTACAGATCCCCCACCATGCCCCAGGATTCCCACTCCTCATTTCCTGATACACTGGAAAATATTAGGGTACAACCTAACACCCTAATAATGGGTGATTTCAACTACCCCACCATTAACCGGGAAAACTACTCATGCACCAACTCTTGTGCTCAACATTTTCTGGAATTCATAAATTCTAATGCCTTGGATCAACTTATCCACACCCTGCCTTGGGCAGCAATATCCTAGACCTGGTCATTACCAACATGGGCAACCGGTGTTCCACACCAGAGGTCAATTCTTCATTGGTCAGATCCGACCAAAAGCAAATCACCCTAGGCATCCACATCCCACCCCCACCCCTCATTAGGGAAACCACCGTAAAAAATTTCTCCAAAGCCAACTTCATGCTTCTTAAGACAGAAGTGGCAAACTTCATGACACCCATGCTGATGGGCAATAGAGATACGACTGCTGAATCCTATACAATTGCACTTTATAAGCACTTACATGAGTGCATGGATCGTACAATCCCTAACAGAACCAAGATGCTATCCTCCAAAAAAAGGAAGCCAATCTGGTGGTCCCCTGCTATAAACAAACTCTACAACAGAAGAAAGAAACTGTTGCAAAAAAGAGGAAAATCCCATGATTGGAGGAACTCCATGGTCAGCCTCATTAAGAAGCTGAGATCCCTCATAAAATCCTCCAAAGCTAGTTACGAAAACAAAACCACCACTGATTCTAAAGACAACCACAAAGCATTCCATAGCTATGTCAAGAATCTCAATGGCAACACTCAGATCTGCTCTGAGTTACAGCACAATGGCACTAAATATACAGAACCAACTGATATTGCCAACATTCTGGCAGATAGGTTCAGTGCTAACTTTACCCCTCTCTCATCCCCTAAATGGCCCACCTCTATACCAGAAGATTGCAAAGTTCCTGTAATCATGGCTGCACAGGTAAAAAAACACACTCTCCAAAGCCAAGAACACAGCATCCATGGGACCTGACAACATCCCAGGCTGCATTCTACATGAACTACAGAACGAACTGGCACCCCACCTAAGTACCATGTTCAATCATAGCCTCACCTCAGGCTTTGTGCCCACTGAATGGTGCACAGCAACGGTTATCCCACTTCACAAAGGAGGAGCCACCATGGACCCCAGAAACTACCGCCCCATTAGCCTGACAAGCCTGGTCTGCAAGGCTATGGAACGTATCATCATGGAACTTATAAACAATGACATTGGTAACTTCCAAACTCTGGACCCTACCCAGTTTGGGTTTGTAAAAGGCAGATCATGTCTCCTAAACCTGATAGACTTCCTTGAGGTAGTCACCAAAGCCGTAGATGAGGGTAAGGTGGTTCACACAGCCTATCTAGATCTCGACAAAGCTCTTGACACCATCCCCCACTCTGGAATTCTAGACAAACTCACTAAACTAGGTATAAATACCTATGTCACAAGATGGGTTGCCAACTGGCTCACTGACAGAACCCACACTGTGAAAGTAGCAGACTCTTAATCCAACTTCAGACCAGTGACAAGTGGAGTACCACAGGGTTTAGTCCTAGGTCCTCTCCTGTTTGGTATCTATTTCTCTGAAACACAGGCTAACACAGAAGGTCTTTGGCTAACAAAGTTTGTGGATGACTGCAAACTAGGAGCCATAATCAAAACTCCTAATGATGTGGATATCCCACAAAAGGGCCTCACTGAGACAGATGCCTGGTGTCAAAGCCATGGCCTCAAGCTCAGTGCCAAAAAGTGCATTGTCATCCCTTTTGGTAAAAACTCTGTACCCATGAACTACCACATAGGTGGTAGTCTACTTAACACTGAAAGTGTGATAAGAGACCTTGGGACACAGGTGGACAGTAGTCTCTCCTTTGATAATCACATCACCACAGTAGTCAGGAAATCCTTCTACGTGGCACACCTCATCACAAAAGGTTTCTCATTCAGGAAAAAAGAGGTCATTGCTCCCCTCTACTCATCACTCATTAGACCCATTATAGAGTACAACGCCCCTTTTGGTATGTACCTCACAAGACATCTACAACAACCAGAAAGGCCACAGAAATACCTCATAAAGAGGATTACCAGCCTCAAAGAGATGCCCTATGCAGACCGTCTCAAAAAACTCCAGCTTTACTCTGTCCCATATCACCTACTCAGAGGCGATCACTGCCTAACATACAAAGCTATGTCAAACCCAGAGCTGTTGGACATGCTCCATGTAAAGAAATCCCAATCCCTCCAAGCTACATGCCCTAGGGACCAAAACCTTGTCACCACAATAAACAGAACATGCTGGAGGGATAGATTCCTGTCCCAGAGACTTCCCATACTCTGGAACAAACTACCTATCTATATCAAACAAAGCTCCTCATTAGCACTCTTCAAGAAAAATCTTGATGATTGGATGGGAGATAGGAAATTCACCCCGGGGATCACTTCTGTGGCTCTGCTTATTTGGATAGGCTTATATAGGCCTTAGGACCAATAGCCTAGTACCTACCTATGAACCTATGAACAATCCAATATCATATGGAACCAATCTCCATTAGAGACTTCATTACACCTCCAACAATTAATTTTCCCATAGTTATATATATTAAAGCCACTTTATGTGGAGTTAAAAAAGCTCAATGAAGAAATCTTCACATATATATTTTCCAATAAGGAGAAGTAGATTTTCCTGCAGATTTAAGAATTATGCATTTATCTTCATCAGAAAAGGCCTTCTCATTAATCTTAGTCGAGTAATTACAAAACAATGAATCTGTGGAATCTAAATTTTCTCTTATTATTATATAAATTATTGATATATATATATATATATATATATATATATATATATATATATATATATGATTTATTTATTCTTATTTGAGTTACTATTAATTCTGAAAAAAAAAAAAAACTCAAGTATCTTTGGAATATGTTTTGTTTGAAAATCCATGGAGATTTTGATATTATCACTAACACATTTTTACAAGATTGTATAGTCAACCAATTATTATATCTGAAGTAGTTTACTTCATTTGGTCTTCAGCCTGTGGGAATATGGATCTGTATCGGATCCGAGCCGGCAAATATTACTAGCATCAGCTCCGAGCTTCAGACTCCTCCCCTTACCCATAATACACCTTCACTGCCTACCATCCCCAGATCTCGTTTGCCGTGATTTGTTATACATCGTGTCTTCAGAGCTCCAGCTAGCAGTGGGTGATTTCTTACTGTAAGTTAAATAAATTCTGTTTCTTTTAGCCAATTTAGGTTAGTGTAGGTACCCTTTCTCCCCTCCCATCGCTTTGGTGTCAAGTGTAGGTTTGTTTAGATAGTTAGAGTAGTTTGTCTGTGGTGCCCCTCCCCCCTTTTGTGTTGTCTCTAGTCTAGTGTGGTGAGTGGGTGTGTGCCTGTTAGAGTAAAGAAAGAAAGTTTTTTTTAAGGCTTCTTTTTTTTTTTAGAGGATGACTGAAAAGCTTATCTTTAAGTGCTGCACAGAGTGTGGCCATGAGCTCTCCCCAGCAGATGGCCACACTCTGTGTGTGTTGTGTCTAGGTGTGGCCCACCTTAGTGTGGATTGCTCCAGTTCAATCCCCGAGCATTAAAAGATAGAAAGGCCAAGTTGGCCCTCAAAGATCTTCTGCCGGCTACTGATCCTCCTTCCTCGTCTTTGTCTTCAGTCACAACAGCTGCTGTGACTGCCTCTCCTACTTCTCTTCCTTTGGCCTCCCCTCCCTCACAGGCTGGGACTCAAACTCTTGCATCTAAGCCTGTGGTAGCAGAGCAGAGGAGAGGTAGAGAATGGGAGACAGAGTCGAAGATGAAGGAAAAGAGGAAGAGGTCCCCAGACCTCGCTTCTCCAAGCAAGTCAGCATGGATCCGTGACTCCCCTCAGCTCTGGTCTCGGAAGTTCTCCCCGGAGCCAGAGGAGGCATGCCCAGTCTCCTGGGCCTCAGTTCCCTGACCCGCCAGGTCAGAGTCCGTGGCCTCATCATGGTCAACCCGCTCTTTATCGGACATGGATCTGGATAAGATGAGGTGCTTTATCCATACACAGATCCAGATGGGGGTTTTTGCCAGCCTCCTCTCCCTCTGGAGGGGGAAGCTCGCTTCCTTTTTTTTTTTTCAACCCATTTCTCCTTCCCCAATCGAACCTTCAGCTTTGAAATTCTCAGATCAGTGGTTGGCCTTGGTCAGGGGGTTGGTGCTGACAGTCCTTGTTTCCTCAATGCTGACAGCTGCCTGGAGCATCTCGGATCTGACCAGTTTGGATCCAAGCATCTCTCAGAGCCGGAGCCTGGGTGTCAGATCCAAGGGAGTGGAACCTTTCCCATCGGCTCTGACATTGTCAGGCCAGGTTCCCTCCCTCAGAGCTTTGTCCACTTCGGGACCAGCTCCGATTCTCATGTCAGACCCGGGGAGACCAGCCTCCTTATTAGCTTCCCAGGAGGTCTGCTCTTTTTTGGCATTCGATGTGGTAGTAAGGGTCCTCTCCATCAGATCGAGACCCCTGACTGCCCCCTCAGACTCTGCCCAGACCCCCTCAGCTTTGTCTACTGTCCCCATTGTCTTATCAGAGGGACAGCTTGTGCACGAAGAGTCCCAGATGGATCTCCCAGAGGAACAGTTGGCTTGTGAGCGATCCCCTGAGAGCCCCACTGGAGATGTGCCTCACAAGCATACATGCAAGAGGAGGCACTTGGACTCCCCTGAGTCTCTAACTGAGGACACAGATTTAGATGATGGAGAGGGCTCCCCAAGCCCTCCTCTGATGAGTCTATGTTCCTGGAGGCTTTTGGCATGGGCCCATCTACTTCCTGGGTGTCCCTTCCTGCAGATCTTTTAGTGGATTTGATCACCTCACAGGAGTGGAAAGAACCGGATACCATGGAGCCAAACCCCAAGTGCCCCGATAAAGTTTTAAGTCTCCCCATTGACAGGCCTTCCTGGAATAAGGGCTCCCCAGTGGATGCCATGGTGTTAGCAGCAGCCACTAAGAAGGAACTATCTGATGAAAGTTGCTCGGTCCACCCTCCTGACTGGGAGTCCCAGATGATGGACCGCCTATGGAAGCGGGTGTATGCTTCAGCTACCTTTTCAATCAGGGCACTGAATTACTTGGCCCATGTCACTAGACTCCAACGTGACCTAGTAAAGGAGCTGGAGGAATCACCACCCAAGTCCATGTTGAAGGAGGACAAGGCTTTGTTCTCCTCAAAAATGGCCACTCTGAAAATGGTATCAAATATGTCCATGTGACTCCTCTACCATGCTACAGAAGGAGTGGCTAGGGTGGCTGGGTCCGGTGTGTCCATGAGGCATAACGCCTGGCTCAGGTTGTGTCAATTTACCGAACCCTTTAAGGCATCATTTCCCAATGCTCCATATGATGACTCGACACTTTTCGGTAAGACCATCAAGGAGACACTAGTCCAGAGTGAGAAGGATGGGAAGACACTGTCTGCCATCAGGATCCACTTCTCTAACCCTCAAAGGTCCTTTTCCCGGAACCAGAGAGGGCAAAAGGAGATGTGGTTCCAGAAGTCTCAGTATTCCTGGGAAACTCAGGGCTCTTCTTCCCCTAGAGGCAGAGGGGGACAGAATGGACACTGGCCCAGAGGCAGAGGGGGTCTGTGAAACATTCTTGGACAGACCTGGGCAGCAACCCTGAGGGGTTGCCTGGCTGCTCTACTCTGGAGGCAGTTGGGGGACGATTGTCCTTGAATCCAGCAGCATGGGAGTCCATAACAATGGACCACTGGGTGCTTCAAATCATATCCAGAGGATATTCTATCCCCTTCATGGGTTACCCCATATCTCCCAAACACCTCCCGGACATTCCACCCACACAAAGGGAGGCAGCAGCACAGGAAATTTCCAAGCTGCTAGGAAAACAAGCCATCAAAACCGTCCCCCTAGATCAGTCCGGATTGGGCTTCTACTCCAGGTCTTTATTGGTGCCAAAGAAAATGGGGGACTTAAGGCCCATTCTGGACCTCTCTACCCTGAACCTGCCAGTTGCCAAAGAGAAGTTCTGGATGGTCACACTACAGTCCATCATACCATACCTGCAAGAGAGCAACTGGATGTGCTCATTAGATCTCCAAGATGCTTACTATCACATACAAATGCACAGAAGCTCCAGAAGGTTCCTCCACTTCCAGCTAGGGGCCAATCATTATCAATTTTGAGCCCTACCCTTTGGTCTCACCACAGCCCTCAGGGTGTTTACCAAAGTGATGGCAGTTGTAGTGGCTCACCTGAGGCTTCAGGGGATTCAGAGCCATCCGTACCTGGATGATTGGCTCCTCACTGCTCCCACCAGGCGTCTACTTTCCCAAACCAGGGATTATTTTCTGACACTTGCCCTGAGTTTGGGTATCTCAAGCAACACATCCAAATCTCTCCAAGATCCTGCAAAGGTAATAGACTACATTGGTGCCAGGATAGACACTCTCCAGTGCAAAGTGTTCCTGACCTCGGAGAGAGTTCAAAACCTCAGGATGCATGTCTCCCTGATCTACCGTTCTCACTTCCTGACAGCGGAACCAGTGTTGAGGGCCCTAGGCTTGATGGTGGCAACCATAACTCTTCTTCCATGTGCTCAGCTTCACATGCGGATTCTTTAGTGGACTCCAGTGGTTCAGTGGCCCCTGTTGGAATTACCACTAACTTATCCTATCCACCTAAGTCAACTGTGTCGGTCATCCCTCATATGGTGGATGAGCTTTCCGGACATTTTAGAGGGATGACCCTTTTTTCCAGCCCTGACCCAAACCACAGTGACCACAGATGCCTCCCAACTCAGGTGGGGGGCATTGTTCGGGCAGGACAGTCCAAGGCCTGTGGTCCTCCATAGAGACCAGTTTTCATATCAATGTCCTAGAGATGAGGGCGGTCCTTCTAGCGTTGCAGGCCCTTCATGCCTTTCTTGCTCTGGGGATAATTGCCATTCAATCAGACAACATGTCAGTAGTCTGGTATATCAAAAAACAGGGAGGGACTAGATCTTACCCCTTTGTCGTGAGGCCATGAGAGTGTGGGAATGGATGATCTCCACCAGTCGCTTTCTCATCATAATGCACATTCTGAGACAGTCCAACATTCTAGTGGACAGGCTAAGTCAGACCATTCTGATGCCTTAAGAGTGGTCTCTGAATCTGTCAGTAGTGGAACAGATCTTCAGCGAGTGGGGTCAACCTTGCTGCGATCTCTTCGCATCTCCTTCCAATGTGAAGTGCAGCATGTTTTTTGCTCTGAACCCCCTGCCAGGGGAGTCCCCCAGAGATGCTCTAGTTCATGCTTGGCCTCCCAGTCTTCTGTATGCTTACCTGCCAGTACCTCTCATCCTGAGGTTTCTGCAGAAAGCCTGTCAACTGGGGAGCAAGGTGATCCTTATTTCCCCATTCTGGCCTCGCCAGGTATGGTTTCCCTTCCTTTGGTCTCACCTTCTGGCTCCACCTTGGATCCTAGATCCCATTCAGAATCTGATTTCACACCCATCGGGGGTGCCTCATCTGAGTCTGGACAGCCTGAAGCTCACGGCTTGGCTGCTCCAGTTCCCGTGATTGCTAGGACTCCCGGACTTTCCTCCTCAGTTAAATCTATTTTGGTAGCTTCTCATAAGTCTTCAACCAGAAAGGTTTATGTCAGCAAGTGGAAACGTTTTTCTTTTTGGGCCTCTCAGAGGAGTTTAGATCCTTTCACAGCTCCTGTTTCTCCTATTCATGATTTTCTAGGTGATATTTTCCAGCATGGAGCTAGTTCTTCTACTGTCAAAGTTCATTTGGCTGCTATTTGTCATTTTCATGTGGGTGAGAATTCTGCATCTTTGGCATCTTCCAGACTGTGTAAAGCCTTTATCAAAGGCATCTTTTTGCTACGCCCCCCAGTCAAAGATCCTGTCCCTCCATGGGACCTTACTATGGTTCTCCAAGCTCTGGTTGCTTTGCCTTTCGAGCCTGCTGCTACTGCAGATCTAAAATTTCTATCATGGAAAACAGCTTTTCTGGATGCTATTACCTCTGCTAGAAGGGTTTTGGAATTACAGGCCTTGTCCATCAAACCTCTGTACATGATTATTCATAAAGATAGAGTTTCCCTTTGAACCAAACCATCTTTTCTTCCTTAGGTGGCTTCACCAGTCAATATCAATCAGACTATAAATTTGCCTGTGTTCTTTCCCAATTTTACCAAAAGGATGGAATACAAGCTACATATGTTGGATGTTCATAGACAGTTATGATTCTATTTACACAGGACAAAACATTTTCGTAAATCTGATCAATTGTTTGTTTCATTCTATAGACCCTGTTTGGGCAAACCTATTTCCAAGGTCACTATAGCTAGATGGATTTCTTTGTGCATCCTGCAGGTCTATAAGGACAAAGGCGTGTCTCCTCCAAGTCAGGTAAAATCTCATTCCACTAGGTCCATGGCTATGTCTGCAGCTTTCTGGTCTAGAGTGTCTTTGGATGACATTTTCTCTGCAGCTACTTGGTCCTCATATCATACATTTATTTTTCATTACAAATTGGATTTGCTTTCGAGAAGGAGATCATCCTTTGGCTCCACAGTGTTCCGGAATATCCTTCCATGAGGGCCTCCCAGGAGTTTAGTAGCTGGGGACTCTGTCCCACAGGTTGAAGACCAAATGAAGTAAACTACTTCAGATAAAGAAGTTATGTACTCACCATAACTTTCCATCTGAGTAGTTGTACTTCATTTGTCTTCAACCATCCCTCCCTCTTTCCCCCGGACCTTGGCGCATGTTCAGCCTGCGGGCTACAGAATAGGTCACAAGTATGTTATCAGGTCGAGTTTTAAGTATAAGTTCAGCAAACTTGATCTGAGGATGGAAAGCAGTGGAGGTGTATTATGGGTAAGAGGAGGAGTCTGGAGCTCAGAGCTGATGCTAGTAATATTTGCCAGCTTGGATCCGATATGGATCCATATTCCCACAGGTTGAAGACAAATGAAGTACAACTACTCAGATGGAACGTTATGGTGAGTACATAACTTCTTTTTTTAAACAATGTCTTGCAAGAATATAATCTATATTATTTTATTTTATTTTACATTTGTTTACCGGGCTGGTCTGACTGGATATATTTCCATTTTCAGCAGAGGCCCGGGGAGAAAAGCTCCACATAGAGACAAAACGCAGTTACGTTATACATAAAAAGAAAAAATAAGTAGCAAGTTAAACATGATTCAAGACTACATTACAGAATTCTACATACATACCCTGTAGAGAAAACAATTAAGTTGTAGTTATAGAAATACAAAATAGAAAGGTTCTGTAACAGTAAAACATTTGTGGCAAGAGTAGAGCACATTCAGCAAATTTCTTTTACATTCAAAATTCTTTAATGGATTGTAATAGATGCTACTTATAAAAAAAGTAGATTGCTAGGGAAACTTCTCAAAGTGTAGGTAGTAGAGAGCGAATAGAAAGAAGGTGTTAAAGAGAGAGAGAGAAAAAAAAATTTGTGGAAGTCACAATTTTAGTCAGGATTGAAGCATGGGCATAACCAGTGTATTTTAAGGTGTTTTTTCAGCTTTTGTTTAAAGAGAACAGGGGAGGGAATGGAAGTAAGAGCAGTAGGTAGAAGATTCCAATATTTACCGATGGTATTGGAGAATAGGGAGTCACCAGCAATGTTATTAGACTTAGTTAAGGTCACTAGAAGTTTGTTTGAAGAGCGTAATGAATTTAGGTTAGTGTAAGGGGTAAATAGATTAGAAAGTATAGGTGTGTTATTAGGTTGGTAAAATATCCTATGGACAAAGGTGAGTTGGGAGAGTATCAACATGTTTTTTAGTTCAAGCCAGTGCAGTTGCTATAGGTTCAGACAGTGGTGAGTTCTAAATTGGTTCCCAGTAACAAACCTAGCAGTACTATTGTAAGTATTAGCCAGTTTAGAGAGATTATTTTTCTTTAGGTTAGTGTATATAGGTGAAGCATAGAGAACAGTGGAAATAAGATGAGAGTGGGCAAGTGAAGCTTTGGCTATAGGAGTTAAGAACATTTTAATTCTGTAGAAGGAGCCCAGTTTTCTATTTACAGTTTTGACAGTATTGTTAATGTGGTTATCAAAGGTAAGGTTATTGTCTATAGTGACACCTAGCAGCTTGGTGGTAGAGTCAGGGGATATAAGGGTGCCATTCTTGGATAAGATAGAGAATTCTATTGGGGAGGACCTAATAGTAGGCTTAAAGAGCAAGAGTTTGTTTTTTTTAGCATTCAAAAGGAGGCAGCGTTTTAAGAACCATGCCTCAACTGTGTTAAATACATTTTGTGTTAGTGTTTGTAATTCTGAAATGGTTTTAGCAGAACATATGTGTAGAATCATCTGCATATTATATGTATGTAGCTTGAGGTATAGCTACTTGTAGGTTGTTTATGAATAATGAGAATAGAAGAGGTCCAAGAATAGAGCCTTGGGGGACACCAAGTGAGACTGGCAGAAGAGATGAGAGTTTGTTATCCCAGAGAACTGCCTGTTTCCTATTGCTGAGGTAGGAAGTGAACCAGTGAATTGCCTTGGGTTCTAAAGAAAGAGATTCTAGGATTTTTATGAGCAGGGGGTGGTTGACCATGTCAAAGGCTTTTGACAGGTCTATAAAGAGTGCTGATGAGAGAATATTCTTGTTGCGGTTTTTATTGATGAAATCAGTAAAGGAAAGGAGAGCTCTGGTGGTACTATGAAATGGCCTAAAACCGTGCTGGCAGTTAGTTAGTATGTTATGTTTAGTTAAGTGACCCATTAACTGATAGTGAATACATTTCTCCATAATTTTTGCTAGGGGTGATAAGAGTGCTATAGGCCTGTAATTAGAGTACTCGTTAGAGTTGCCTCCTTTATGTAAGGGGATAATGTATGAGATTTTCCGGATATCAGGGATGGTTTCTTCACCAATGGTTCTGTTTATAAGGATGGATATGGGATAGGCTACTACATTAGCTGCTTTTTGAAGGTATTCTGATGGTAGCTGATTAGCAGAGGGGGTACAAGGTTTAAGTTTTTGGATAAGTTTTTGGATAAAGGTGGTAGAGATGGGTTGTAATTGGAATGTGGGCAGATTTGAAGATGTGTGGTTAGGGATGCTAGAATTGTCAATGGTAAGGTGAGAGGCTAGTGAGTTAATGGTATCAGAAAAAAAGGAATTAAAGGCATTGGCAGTTTCATGAGTTGTATTCTTTTCAGACCCTGAGGGGGAGGGTGTAGTAGTCTGGCCTGGGTGAAGTAGTCTGTTTAAGTTTGACCAGAACCTTTGGGGATTGTTGTGATTCATGTGCTGCAGGTTACTATAGTAGTTCATTTTGTCTGTAAGTGTGGCTTTTTTGGTACTATTTCTTAAGTGTCTAAAGGTTTGCTGATCAGAGGATAATTTGCTAGCTCTCCACTTAGCCCATGATTTGTTTCTTAGTAATAGTTTTTGTCTTGTTTCTTTAGTTAGCCAGGGGGCAGGCTTAGATTTGACTCTAATAGATCGTTTTGGTGCATGGTTATCAAGGATTGTTAAGAATTTGGTATTAAAATATTTAACAGCATCTTCAAGTGGGAGAGTTTTTAGAGGGTTCCAGTTGCAGGCATTAAGTTCAGTTTTAAATAATATTAGGTTAAAGTGTTTATTACTTCGTGAGATCCTGTAGGTTGGGGTGTTAGTAGTGACACTTTTGTCTTATGATGTAAGTTAAAGTATGGTCACTTACATCATCAGGTAAGGTACCTACTAGATAAGTTTGTTGTTGTTTGTTAATAAGAATCCAGTCTAATATACTTTCTTTGTTGTTAGGTTTATTGATTCTAGTAGTGGTGTTTATTGTCTGAGTAAAGCCATAAAGATTAATATGCGAGGAAGGGTTGTTAGTATTGACTGAGGACCAGTCATGGTTAAGATCTCCTAATATGATAGTTTCTTGTGGGTAAGTAGAAGACACCCAACTAAGGATATTTTCTATTATGGTAGAGTTATTTCCAGGAGGTAGCTAGATACAGATAATATAGATTGACTTGTTTGGGTTTAATTGTAGTTTAGAAATAAGGAGTTCAGTCTTTGTATCCTCCAGTGGGTTATAGGGTACTGAGGAGATGTGTAATCCCGTCTTAAACAGCAGTGCTACTCCCCCACCTTTATGTGTAGTGCGGTCCAGTCTCAGTATATTGTAACCTGGGGGAATTATTTCATTATCTTTAGTACAAGGTTTTAACCAAGTTTCAGTTAGACAGAAAATATCAAAGGAGTGATATTCAAGGAGAGTGTGGAGATGGGTGACCTTGTTGTTAATACTTCGGATATTAAGATGTCCTATAAGTAAGGCATTTGAATCAGTGATTAGTGTAGGAAGGGTGGAGTTTGTGATAATATGTCTAGTTTCAATAGAGGTATTAGTGGGTCCTGGGTTAGGATGTATGTCACCATCTTTTAGGGATGAAGTTTTAAATTGTAACGATGGTTTACAGGAAAAGCTGGTTAGGTATTTTAGTCTCCTTAACATAGGATTATTAAATTTAATATGTGAAAGTCGATGGTATTTGGCTAGGAGGTAGTTAGAGGTGGATGTGATGTTTAAATGAGTTAATTTTTGGGTAGTAAAATCAAAGCCTGTTTGTTTGAGAGAGTAATTGATGTGGTAATTATTTGCCTTTTCATAAGACGTAAGGAGATAAGACAGTGTGAGAACTAGAGAAGGTATGAGTAAGAGGAATCGCTTGGCTAGGTTGTTTTTAGTTATAGGAGTCTTAGATAGGGTACTGTTAGTTTTGGAAGACATACTGCAAAGAAGAGTTATGGAACCTTACAGAGATAGAGTTAGGATATAACTACAATATAAATTATGGGAGGGTATGGTCTTTATTAGGAAGTAATAGCTACAGGTATGTGAGGAAGGTAAGATAGTATAAGAGAGGGTATTATGGAAAGTAGAATAGTAGAGAAGAGGTGGGGTTATATCAATTGGTAGTTTGTCAGGGTAGGTTGTTTTTAAAAGGGAGTGATTTATTTCCAATTAAGAACTGATGCCAAAAGATTACATTTGCATCTCAAAGGTCTAGCAGTTTGTTTATATTAAAAGTTCCCAGGCAACCCACAGTATATGATATAGGGAACAATAAACAATAAAACAATAAATCTTTAACTATATAATTAGAATTCATGAATCTTTTAAAATGTATAAGGATGTAAGAATACTATTTTTCTTTTCCTTTAAACATAAGTCTCAAAATGTAGTAACATTTATTAATTCCAGCTTTAGAGAATGATTTTACAATATAGCTGCTATTATTTATTAATCTTTCATGAATGCATTTCCAATTGGATTTGTAAGAGGAATTTAACAATACAGATATTAAATTGAGAGTTATGGATTCGGCATATAATTCAAAATTTGGAAAACTTAATCCACCTTCTTGTCAACTTTTAACATACCAGTCAAAGGATATTCTTGGTTTATTGGGGAACCAGAGAAAATTATGAAGAGCAAATTTTAATTTCTTAAAGATTTTTTTAGAGGAAGAATAATTAGTGATTGTATATAGAAAAGCATTTCTGGTAGAATTATGATTTTTATTAAAGTAAGTCTATCTTTCATTGTAAAACAATTGTTCCAATTAATAATCATTTTAGTAACAGTCTCTATTAAATTACTATAATTTACTGCTATTGAATCTTTTACAGTAGATTTAATTATAGTTCCAAGGTGATTAATTTGTGAATTGCCACAAATAAAATTCTTTTAGTTTCTTAAATATTTATCAACTTTTTATTAATAAAAGTTAAAAGTTTCTGTTTTATCAGGGTTAAACATTAACCCTAATACTTTTTCAAAGTAATTAATAGACTTAGTGAAATTTTCTATTGAAGCTTCAAGATCACCACTTGTTATTCAAATGTCATCTGCAAATAATTGAAATTCACAGGAATAACTTTCATCTATTGAGAATCCCTGAATTTTACTATTAGATCCAATAACATTTGTGAAAGGTTCACTTGCTAGAGCAAATAATAGAGATAACAACGGACAACTCTGTTTTGTACCTTTTAATATTTTGAAAGAGCTAGAAAGAAAAGAGCCAATTTTAATAAAAGGAATGAGTTACTATCTAGATTAGTCAGAATATTTATAAAATCTAGGAACAATTTGTATTGTTTAAGTGCTTTGAACAAATAATTCCAAGCAATAGAATGAGAAGCTTTATTTATATCTAGACTTACTATAGTTAGTTATTTTTTGTTTTTGTTAGCCAAATCTATTAAAGTAATAAGCCTAATTTTGTTATCCTGAACCTTTCTGTGTAGTATAAAACAAGTCTGATCATCATTTATTAATGCTGGCATAATAAGGTTCAATCTTTTTGCAAGAACAGATTTAAATATTTTATAATCAACATTTAATAATGAAATATGATGGTAAGAAGAACATAAGTCAGAATCTTTATTTGGTTTCAAGATAGGATATATCAGGGAATATTTCTGGGGTTGTTGGTGGATGACATATGTTTAACTTGTTCAAAAACTTCTGATAGGATATTCAAAAAAAATTCTCTGTGAATTATTTGTATAATTCAGTAATTATACCATCAAAACCAGGGTCATTATTTGGTTTAAGATTATTAATCTGATCTTTTAACTCCTTAAAGAGAATGACTTATCAATTTTGGATCTTTGTTCTTTGGTTAATTTAAACTTTATATTGTCTTTCAAAAAGTAATCAGTTATGTTGATTTCTAAGTCCATCTTTTTTGTTATTAATTTCTTCATAATATTTCCTAAAGCTCCTAGTATGTCTTTTAAATCTGTGACTCTTTTAGTTTTATCACCTTGTTTGGAAAGCATTTCTTTAATATGATTAGTATTTATTTTTCCCTTAGATCTAGCAGCCAACCTGTGCATGCTTTTTGGGTTTATTGAATAAGTTTGTAATTTTACTTTTTCCAGATTTATTGATATTATATGGTGAAGTACATCAAGATATTTCTAATTTAATATTTTAAGCTCAGCATTTGCCGAACTGTCATAAGGTTTTAAACTGGATTTCAAGTTATCTATACTAGACTACAAAAACATCAGCTCCTTATCCTACTGTGTTTTTTTTACATTTGTACCAATTTTAAATTCTTCCATATAGATAAGCTTTTAAAGAATCCCAGAGAATTACTTCTGAAACTTCTCTATTATTATTAATTTCAAAGTATTGATCTATTTCTTTTAGACACCGTTCCTTAAAGTCTTTTAATTTTACTATATAAGCAGGAATAAGGATTCTCTGATAGTAAATCAAATTGTTGGCTTTAATGTTAATGCAAATGTAATAGCATTGTTATTAGATAAAGGACATGAAGTTATCTATACATCTTCAATTTAATTAAATAAACTACTAGAAGTAAAACCTTTATCAATGTTTGTCTGGGTTTCAAATCTATAAGAACAATGTGTAAAGTTAATCGAGTTATTTGATTTAATATCATAGGTATCTCTCAAATGTTGAAAATTAATAAAATTATTTGTGTTTAGCTACTGAGGATAGCTTAAGAACCTTATCAGTAGCTGTGTCTTTACTAGAAAGAAAGCAGTTACAATCTCCTGCAATAATCAATTCACCTTTTATATACAAGGTTATAATACCCAAATATTTCTTAGCAACTTTGGCTCCAATTCCAGGTATCCAGTAAGAATTCACAAAAGTATAAGTTTTTTGTCAATTTCTAATACTGCTAAACCCAACATGCCATTTTTATTTGAATAGGTATTTAATATTTTAGGCATAGGTAATGGATTTCTCCAAAAAATAAGATTACCTCTCCTTTTTGATTTAAAATGAGAGCTCATAGGAGTTGAATAATCTTTTAACATCAATCTATCTACATCTTCACATAAGAAATGTGTTTCTTGTAAGAAAATTATGTGAACTTTATTAGTTTTAAATATTTGTTTAAGCTACTCCTCTTCAATGGATTATTAAGTCCATTAATATTTAATAAGAGACAATTATATGTCGTCATTCATAAGAACATGTAAATGCACTGATTTAAGATTATTTAGCTTAAAATATAATAACCAAGTAATAACAATTATTGTTATGGAGAGTTACAAAAACAAAACAACAAACTTATATACTTTCGAAGCTCCCATAATGGAATGAAAATTCCATGATTTGATGATATAATTGTAGAAATCACACACAAACCAACCCACCCCAAGATCACCAAGCTAAGCAGTTGCTACTGCTTCTTAATTTAAAACCATATTATTATTTGTACCTATTTAGAACACAATCATGTTAAAAGAAAAACAATATAAAGTATTAATTTGAGAAATAGTAATATTTCAGATCATAGAAATATAAAGTTGGAAATGTTAATAATAAAGAATATTATTTCTTTCTGAATATATCAAAAATATCCCAGAAATAATGCATTTCAGATTTCTCTATTTGATCAAGAGATTTTACATAGTCATTTCTTCTCATTAATCCTACTATAGAAAATACTACAAATAGCCTAGTATTTAAGCATTTCTATGGAGGGAATAAATAAAACTGACAACACTTATAACACATTAACCTATAGAAATCATAACACCAATACAAATCAAGATCACGTATCATAAAACTTTTAAAACTCGTTTAATAACATGGTGAAAAGTTGAAAGTAATAGAATATGGAAGTATAATTAAAAGGAGCTACAATTTACAATACCATATTTGTGTATATTGTATGTGCTTATTTATGCATAATATATTTATGTGGATGTGCATACATATAACTGTGTGTATGTGTTGGTAAATTATAAGTAGATGGTGTGTATATTAACAGTTAAGGGAGGGAATATGTTCTATGTATCTATGCATGAGAGTAAATATACAAATGAGTAAGTTTTTAAGTGAATGTTTGTATTATGAATATATATATGTTACTATCAATACCTCTAGTACTTGGAATATACATGTAACATCGAATAATCTGTACAGGCAGCATTCTTTTATGATTATATTTTTAAATATCATGCACTTACAAATTTGCTTATAGTACTTTTCATTGCCATATTCTGAAATGTGCAGATCAGGTTTTTGTATTCATCCTACCAATGAGAGATGGAAAATGATTAAAATGATTCAAACGTCAGTTTAGTATAAAATAAAATGATTAAATCTGCTCATTAATATTATTTTCTAATAATTAACGAAGTAGCTCTGAGTAATTAAGGCAACAGATGTTGAGCAGATTGAGGTGTTTTAAGCATTCTCCACCAAACTGCTTCATACAGTGCAGAGGACAGCAGCTTATATTAAAGTATAAGTACAGTAATGTATGTAAATTATGTTATATGCAAATTATTTATATAGAAGACAAATAAATATATTTCTCTCAGAGAAGTTTATAATCACTGTTAATAGTTCCCAGTCAAACGTCTGTAAAAATCATTTTGTATAAAAACAATTTTATAGCAATCAGTGTGCAGAGGTGTGAATCATTTATCCCACATAAGTTATGCTAGCTTCCTGCATGCTTGTTTTCATTAGCATTTTAGTAACAAGGTGTTTCCAGTGTTTAACCTTACAGTTTTGTTGCATTGCACAGCTCTTTTGGGCATCACATCAAGTGTTAGATTTCACAATTGCATTTCAAGGAAAGTACTGGGATAACTGTATACTGAAGTAATACTAAAAGGTTATGGGGGTATTTAGTTTTTGTAGACAGTTGGTTATACCTTGTGAAAATTCATCTGTAGACCTCTTACTTATGAATAGACAAGTGTGTTCTTTGTAAATATGTATTTCAATTTGAGTGTGTTTTTGCATGTGGATGTCCTTATGGATATAGAATTGCAATGTAGCATCATTTACTTAAGTATGCATGCTTAATCTGTATCTTACCAACTTTCAGATGATTAATAGCTGTCTATAACAATATTTTAATACACTGCCATTGTCATGTATGGCACATGCTATTCTATGTTTACTATGCTATCAGCTTCATTCATGCTATGCATTTGTAATTATTCTTTATTCCACCAACAGTCTTGATGCTTAACTACCATTATTTGTGGCTCACCAGTGGTCTATCTGTTATATCTTTTAATGAGATTAAACCTTTAGGTGTGCCACTTATTGATTTTATTTAATTAAACTATATATTATTGTGAAGAATCTGTATTCCGAGGGAGCCCAGGTAGAAAAAGTTCAGTGAGCCCTTGAACAATGCAAAAGTTAGAAAATGTCAGAAATATAAGACATAGCTAGCAAGGAACTTAATGGTCTGTACTTGCATAAATGAAATGTGGATATGAAACAATATATTTGGTCAGGGGCAATAATGAATCAGTTAAGGAAAGTAATATTTTAAAATATCAGGACTCACAATGTAACCTTTTAAAATATCAGGACACACAATGTCAGGTCCTAAAATGTTTAGACTGAGTAATCAGAAATCTAGTCCAACAGCTTGTAAATATTTGTGTCTACCATATAACAGGTAGCATGTTACAGAACCAGAGAAACTGTAGAGGAAATTCCATTACTGAAATAGGTATTTCTTTAGTAACTGTCTAATTCATTATCATTAAGGTTATATTAGTTTTTCAGCTTCTTTCATGACACATTAAAACCAGCAATATTGTTTTAAGCAAGCATTTTCTTCCTATAAATGACATTCCTCTGCACTGTGATGATCTGCTGCATGAGTATATTATATTTACACTGTACTTATATAAAGGGTATAACTTTCACTGAACTATAATTAGGATGACCACAACATGTCACTAAACAGAAATTAGTATCAGGTCTCTTTAAATCTGCAGATGTCTTCCTTTTCTTCTTCCCACTGCATTCTTTGGTACTTTTTTGTCATCGGGGCAACAATCATAAAACGCTAGTGCTCGCACAGCTGTATGTGCAGAAGTGGCTGTTTCGAAAGTCCAAGAAACAGGCATGAAACACCCTTTTTTACTGCATTATAATGACTGAAACTGAGAAAATGTAGGAAAAATTGGGAGCACTGAATGGTCAAACCGACAACTGTCATGTTTTTCCTACACTAAATAATTTACAACTATCTGTTTTGTTTTTCCTATTAAGGGCTAAACTGCTGAACATCTCAGCATGTGCATTCTGTACAAAGTTAAACGTTACACAGATGCCAAGGCACAACAAAAGGGTGCAGAGTTGAAATCCATCTGTTATCCAGTGACAGTTAATGGGAAAAACTGATTTTGCCCTGGCAGGCATTTTTACAGAGAATATCAAGTGTGAAACTTAGATGTCTGCTTAGAGAAGCAGTTGTTTCGAAAGACACAGGCATTAAGTAGCCTTTTTTGGACCGCCTTGCAATGAATCAAACTGCAGAAGATGTCAGAAGAAATGGGAGTAGTAATTGATCAAACCAACAGTCATTTAGAGCACTAAATAATTTACGCTGATTTGCTTTATTTCCCCTCTTAAGGGCTATACTCTTGAACATCTTAAACATAACAGAGTTGACAAGGCACAGCAAAAAGGGGCAGAGTTGAAATCCATCTGGTATCAACTGAAAGTTCATGGGAAAAACTGATTTTGGCCTGGCAGGCATTTTTTGCACAGAATATCAAGTCTGAAACTCAGGCGTGTGCTTACTACTTTTGTCCCAAAGATCATGAGTCAGCCATAGTGCTTATGTACAGAGTGGTCGTGAGTGAAAAAACAGTGCAGCCCTTTAATATGTGTTTCTTTGTCTTTCCAAACAAGCACTTCAGGGCTAACAGCTGTGCGATCATTGCATGCAAGTGATACAGCGTTAAAAGTGTTGCCCCGATAATGGAAAAGTACACATTCTTCTTTCCTTTTCTTCTTTTCATTGTTACACTTTTTAAAAGATCACAAGCATAAAAACTACGTGGATATGTTTTTAAAATTAACTAGATTAATTTTAAATGTTTTACTTCTGTGTTTCTGCTGCTCGTTTTAACATTCTAAAAGTTCACTTCCTGAAAATGAGGGTTAAAGTTCAAAATGCATTTCCTGCAGCACAGGCAGCTTGAACATGGAATCTAGACTGTTATAAGTTGAAAACAGCTCCGGGTATGTAAAAAATCATTTTCAAGAAATTGGAAAAGGGACTGAAAAAAGCAGTCAATATAAATAACAGTCAATAGCACCTCTAATTATTTGAATAAGAGCCCAAGTAATGAATAAACACCATACAAGTTAAATCTAGTAAAAGAAAGTGAAGTAATATATATATATATATATATATATATATATATATATATATATATGTATGTAAATGATTTTCATGCAGCCATAACCACTCAACACAACACCCAATGCACACAGATAAAGCTTATCACATACAACCACATTCACCAGATAGAATAACCAAAAATAAAAACAGATTACTTGAAATTATATGTAGAATGTGTGTATAAATTATGTGGATTAGTTAAACATGTTAATATACACCCCCCATACACACTATTCTCTGTGTTAGAAAATAATGCTTGAGAGGATTTAAATAAAATAATGAAAAGACTTATAAGTAATAGTAATATTAATATATATGCACTCTATCTGAGATACTGTCATTACACCCCTCACCACATACACACCACTCTCTATGTTTGAAAATAATGTTAGAGAGAATTAAAATAAAATATTAAAGGGACTTATAAGTAATACTAATAATATCATATATACACTATTTCAGATACTATAGAAAAGGTATTTTGATAAAGTATAAACATTTTTTTGTTTGTTTTACTTTGTATTTGATGAACTGTAATAGATGACAAATTCGAATAACTGTGAGAAAGCTATTTAGGCAAAATAGTAAATGAGAACAACATTGGGCGGCCACGGTGGTACAGCAGTTAGCATTGCTGCCTCACAGCAAGAGGTTCTCCAGTTCGTTTCTTGGCTGGGGAGCCTTCTGTGCGGAGTCTGCATGTCCTCCCTGTGGTTGCGTGGGTTTCCTCCAGGTGCTCTGGTTTCCTCCCACATCCCAAAGACATGCAGTAGGTGGATTGGACACTCTAAACTGGTGTGTGTGTGCCTTCTGTGGAAGGTTGGGTGCCGAGCTGGCAGCTCAACACCGTAAAACTCCACTGCCAATCATGAGCGGACAGATGACCCGCTGTGGCGACCCCTAACCGGGAAAAGCCGAAAGAAGATGTAAATGAGAACAACATTACGTTTCTTTAATTTTTTTACTATTTTTGTTCTTCAAAGATCAGCCATTTATTGTTGTTTGTGTTTTTAATCTGATAAGAGTCCAATCCATATTTTCTGATTGATCAAAAAAAGTTTATTTATCTGAGAAAAGTCCACTACATCTTCTAGAGAATTAAAAGTTTTCTGACCTTCTGGTAGAAAGATGCTAATTCTGGCCAGAAAAAGTAATTGAGCTTTAATGTTTAGTTTCTTTAAGTATTTTATGAATGGAATACATGCTTTCCTTTTGGTCATAACAGATGCAGTATAGTCATTGCTAAACCTGATAGTGTTGTTATTTATTTTTATTGGAGAATTAGCCCAAGCAGTCCTCAGGACCAGGTCCTTGTTTTGGCTGGAGAAAATTTTTACAATAATTTTCTTCAAAGAGGAAGTCAAAAGAGATCTATGGAATTGCTCAATGCCAAAAGAGAAAGATTCTGGTAGATTTAGAATTTTAGGCATCTGGTTAGTTAAAAACTGCAACATATTGTCTCCTTCTTCCATTTCTGGTATTCCATATATCCTAATAGTGTTTCTGCTAGAACTACTTTCTAGGTCCTCTAGTTTTTCCATAAGCAAAGTATCTTGTTTTAACAGGAATTCTGTGATTCTCACTCTATGCCATTCTTCTATCCAGGTCATTTAGTGTGTCTTCTATTGCTGAGAGCTGAACAGATTCTTGTTTTATAATCTAGTTTTAACATTTCTGTTTGCTTCTTGGCACCTTCTTTTATATCTTCCATTATGATCTCAAGTTTATCACATTTAATAGAAAGCTCCTGGATAGTGCCCATTATAGACTGTAATTCCTTTTTCACTGAGTTGCCTTGAGTGTTTACTTTTGAGTGGCTCATTTTGTCACAACAGTGAATAAAACTTCTGACAGCAAAAATCAAAGAAAAATCATAAACACTTGATTTTTCTTTCAAATAGTTGCCCATGTTTCTTTAAAAGACTCAAAATGTATAAAAATACGTTTTTAACTTTTTAAATAAAATCTTGCAGAAAAAAAAAGCAAATAAAGCAGAACTAAGCAGTTTGCCATCTTGGCCATGCCCCCATGATTAGCTGCTTTGGTTTTCTTGTCATATCAAGATGGCACCTGTTGTAACAATCCCATCATTAATATTATTATAGAGACATTTGTAACTGTGAATTAATGCAGTTGCAGTGCTAAAAGATTATGAAATCCATGTTGCTGATTACAAAGAAGCCTACAGCTATTTATATGTTTGAATGTTGTTTATATAGCAGCCTTTCAAAGATTTTAGTGATGGGACGTAAGTTTGATACTGGGCAATGATCTTTCATTTCAGTAGGTTGTGATCATTTTAGTAGCGCGATGATAACAGAGTGTTTGCATACAGTTGGGACAAGGCCTGTCATTAGAAAGAGTTTAAAAATGTGGGTGAGAGATTTTGTGATTTTTTTTCAGCTCTTAGTTTTAGGAATCTTACAGTTCAATTTCTGTAACAATGGTTTAATTTCACTAACAGTTATTGCAGTCGAGTAAGACGTTGGCTGCAGAAGAGGCTAAGGGATTGATTTATGTTTGGAAGCTGGTATTCCTAATGTGGTTGCTGTTTGGTGATGTAGAGGATTTGTTAGTAATTTCTTTCAAAGAGGATAGTAGAAATCATCTATAGTCATCTGCCAAGTTTGGAGAGGAGGACTATGGTTTATTGATTGATGGTATGTTGTTAAAAGTGCCTGTAAGCTGTTTGATTTCTTTCTAGTTATAATTTAGGGCTGGAGGAGTAGTTGGTCACTATGAAAGTGCCACTTTTTCAGTTGAATAAATTGGTAGAATAGATTTCATATTTCAAATATTATCTTAAAGTGGTCGTGTTTTAGAGCAAGTGCAAGTAACAAACCTATCCAGCTGAATATAAACTCATCTACAATATCAAATTATATAGTTTTTGATGCAAAATATAGACCGTTTTGATGTTTTAGTTTTGTTAAGGACGGCGCACTGACATTTTTATTGGAAATGAAAATCCCTACCTTGACATCATGAATGACTGATCCCACAATTCTTTAGTCCTTAAACTCATGTAAAGGCTACTGTATTTTAAATGCTAAATGCATCATTGGGAGTTGTTTAACTTCCTACAAATATGTGTTATTAACTTGATCTTGCAGGTAAAAGACTGAACCCACAATGCTTCACTACTAAAAGTATATTGGTCATATTGGAAAGCATCTTTGTTTCCCAATGAATTTATTTTTCTGTTGTACCCTTCATGATAAAGTTGCAAATGATTTTGCAAAAAGTTATGATTATAGTGTGCTGTTTGACCTTTTAGTTTCATTGTTTACTCAATTTGTTTCTATAACTGCACTGACATGATGTCATGGAAGGTACTGAGTAAAGATTGCATACAACTGCAAAGCATTATGGTACTTAAAATAATTACCTGTTTAGAGGAGCTTCATCTTATTTACATTTTGGTTTTATTACTGCATCATCATGTGTTAATTTTCCATGTGAATTGTTCCATCTGCAAGAACTAGTTGAGAGTTTGACTTTCTGGAAAGAAAGAAAGAAACTGCTTCTAATGTATTTAATGGAAATGCAGGAATTTATACACTGAGTGTGGCAGTGAGGCACTGTAGGTTAAGTCTTTCATGATATTATGCAGGGATTTAAAGCTTTAAGAAAAACGTTGAGGTGCCATCCATTCCTATAAATTGCATAAATAAGACTCCACAAGGAACTTATATCCAACTCCAAAGATGTGTTAATGGACACTTGCTTGAAAATATGGCCAATACACTTTAAACTCATGTACAGCCTACTGCACTTTAAAACTAAATGCATCAGTAGGAATTTCTTACTTCTTGCAAAGACAAGTTATTAATTAGGTCTTCAAGATGGCGGAACATACATTGAAAATTAGCACACGATAGTATAGTAGAGAAACCACAGTATAAAAAGAAGCTGCTCTTCTAAAGAAGTAAGTTATTTTCATTTACAGTGAAGACCTTGCAATTGTATGCAAATCATTCCCCAGTACTTTGTTGGTGCATTTACAGAAAAAAACTGAGCAAAGAATGAAACAAAAAATGAAAAAACACACTGCAGTCTTCATTTTTGTAAGCTCTCTTGCAGCTTTAAAACACAAGGAGCAGAAATGGCAATGAAATGAATTGTATGCTTCAGAACATGATCGATGCAATTTATATTTAATGCAATCAATAGTACTCAATATACATTTATATACTGACAGTTGACTGTCATTTGTAGGATAGATTTTTTTAGATTACAACTATATTAATATAAGTCTGGTATGTACTTTGGAAAGAAATTTTGATTGGCACTTAGTGATGTTATTTTTTTTTTTTAATTATGTGGTTCTTGTAAGCTTTGACTTGATAAAGGTTGTTGTGTTTAAAATAAACTATTCCTTCATTAAGACCCCCTGTCTGCAACACCAGTTCACTCATACAAATGAAGCTGCTTTACCTGAGAATGTTTGCACTCTGGCAGCTTCTGATTACAGTCAGAAAAGGTAATGTTGCTTATTATCATAGAATATTTGTGAATCACATTATTTTGCCAGTTCATAGTGGTTCCCTTTGAATTCAAAACCTCGTTACACTGAGGTATTGAATTCAGTGGATCCTGTTCCACAGGACAATACCATCCCAGGGGTCAGGTTGAATTTTAATATTCGCTGTAGCAACTGGGGGGATGGTGGGGACTGTGTGCTCTTGATGTGACAAAGTATCAGAATCCAAACCTGAATTTCTTTCCTTAGCCATGTTTTTTTTCAGTCCGTCAATTGATGGAAAGAAATGCACCTGAGAGCAAGAAGGAAATCATGGCGACTGTGTCCTTGTGGTCCCCAGACCTCTACTTAATTTAGCTATATTATATTCCAGTCATGGCCAGTTAAGACATGCTGAAGGAATGGAGAAAAAAGCTGAAATGTGAGACAAAATGTGAAGAAAAGAAAAAAAAAGGTAACCTGGATGGTGTGTGGAAGCCAGGAAGGGAAAGAAGTGTGGGGGGAGAACAATGTGCAGCAGGGGTGTCACCATGAATCCCTCTGCCTAGGGTGCTTTTTCACCAAAGGCTGACTGGATAAACTGAAGCATTTTTTCAGAAGCAGGATGGAGGATGGATAGACCACAACAGCGTTCTTGAAGTGGCAGAAGATTCAAAGTTGTAATTCAACTCAGCAGTACTCAGGACAGAAATAAAGTAGCTTGTAAGGGAGTAAAGAAAAAGTGAAAAAAATGAACCTGTTGTATAGAAAATTTGGTTGAGTAGGTGGTTCTAAGGGCCATTATCCGCCTTTGTATTCTATGTTTATAGATATTAATAGCCTGTGAGTATGAACAAATGTTTACGATTTGTGCACTGTTCACCGCAGTCATTTGCTAATTGCTGTCTGTCTCAGAATATACTGTTTGGCCCACATCTCTTTGCTGATCTTCTCTTTTCTTTTCTGCTCCTGTTAATGTTGTCTTTTCATGCTGCGTCATAGTAATGTATATTACTCTAAATTCTAAACACTGTGTTACAACAGAGGCCATGCTGCTTTGTAGTAATGTATATTACTCTAAATTCTAAACACTGTGTTATGACAGAGGTCATGCTGCATTGTAGTAATGTATATTACTCTAAATTCTAAACATTGTGTTACAACAGAGGTCATGCTGCGTCGTAGTAATGTATATTACTCTAAATTCTAAACACCGTGTTACGACAGAGGTCATGCTGCATCGTAGTAACGTATATTACTCTAAATTCTAAACACTGTGTTACAACAGAGGTCATGCTGCTTTGTAGTAATGTATATTATTCTAAATTCTAAACACCGTGTTACGACAGAGGTCATGCTGCATTGTAGTAATGTATATTACTCTAAATTCTAAACACCGTGTTACAACAGAGGTCATGCTGCGTCGTAGTAATGTATATTACTCTAAATTCTAAACACTGTGTTACAACAGAGGTCATGCTGCTTTGTAGTAATGTATATCACTCTAAATTCTAAGCACCGTGTTACAACAGAGGTCATGCTGTGTCATAGTAATGTATATTACTCTAAATTCTAAACACCATGTTACAACAGAGGTCATGCTGCATCGTAGTAATGTATATTACTGTAAACTCTAAACACCGTGTTACAACAGAGGTCATGCTGTGTCATAGTAATGTATATTACTCTAAATTCTAAACACCGTGTTACAACAGAGGTCATGCTGCATCGTAGTAATATATATTACTCTAAATTCTAAACACCGTGTTACAACAGAGGTCATGCTGCATCATAGTAATGTATATTACTCTAAATTCTAAACAACGTGTTACGACAGAGGTCATGCTGCATTGTAGTAAAGCATATTACTCTAAATTCTAAACACTGTGTTACAACAGAGGTCATGCTGCGTCATAGTAATGTATATTACTCTAAATTCTAAACACCGTGTTACAACAGAGGTCATGCTGCATCATAGTAATGTATATTACTGTAAATTCTAAACACCATGTTACAACAGAGGTCATGCTGCATCGTAGTAATGTATATTACTCTAAATTCTAAACACCGTGTTACAACATAGGTCATGCTGCGTCGTAGTAATGTATATTACTCTAAATTCTAAACACCGTGTTACAACAGAGGTCATGCTGCATCGTAGTAATGTATATTACTCTAAATTCTAAACACCGTGTTACAACAGAGGTCATGCTGCGTCGTAGTAATGTATATTACTCTAAATTTTAAACACCATGTTACAACAGAGGTCATGCTGTGTTGTAGTAATGTATATTACTCTAAATTCTAAACACTGTGTTACAACAGAGGTCATGCTGCGTCATAGTAATGTATATTACTCTAAATTCTAAACACTGTGTTACAACAGAGGTCATGCTGCACCGTAGTAATGTATATTATTCTAAATTCTAAACACCGTGTTACGACAAAGGTCATGCTGCGTTGTAGTAATGCATATTACTCTAAATTCTAAACACCGTGTTACAACAGAGGTCATGCTGCATCGTAGTAATGTATATTACTGTAAACTCTAAACACCGTGTTACAACAGAGGTCATGCTGCGTCGTAGTAATGTATATTACTCTAAATTCTAAACACCGTGTTACAACAGAGGTCATGCTGCATCGTAGTAATGTATATTACTCTAAATTCTAAACACGGTGTTACAACAGAGGTCATGTTGCATCGTAGTAATGTATATTACTCTAAATTCTAAACACCGTGTTACAACAGAGGTCATGCTGCTTTGTAGTAATGTATATTACTCTAAATTCTAAACACCGTGTTACGACAGAGGTCATGCTGCATTGTAGTAATGTATATTACTCTAAATTCTAAACACCGTGTTACAACAGAGGTCATGCTGCATCGTAGTAATGTATACTACTCTAAATTCTAAACACTGTGTTACAACAGAGGTCATGCTGCTTTGTAGTAATGTATATTACTCTAAATTCTAAACACCGTGTTACGACAGAGGTCATGCTGCATCGTAGTAATGTATATTACTCTAAATTCTAAACACCGTGTTACAACAGAGTTCATGCTGCATCGTAGTAATGTATATTACTGTAAACTCTAAATACCGTGTTACAACAGAGGTCATGCTACGTCGTAGTAATGTATATTACTCTAAATTCTAAACATCGTGTTATGACAGAGGTCATGCTGCGTTGTAGTAATGTATATTACTCTAAATTCTAAACACCGTGTTAGAACAGAGGTCATGCTGCATCGTAGTAATGTATATTACTCTAAATTCTAAACACCGTGTTACAACAGAGGTCATGCTGCATCGTAATAATGTATATTACTTTAAATTCTAAACATTGTGTTACGACAGAGGTCATGCTGCATCATAGTAATGTATATTACTCTAAATTCTAAACACCGTGTTACAACAGAGGTCATGCTGCTTTGTAGTAATGTATATTACTCTAAATTCTAAACACCGTGTTACGACAGAGGTCATGCTGCATTGTAGTAATGTATATTACTCTAAATTCTAAACACCATGTTACAACAGAGGTCTTGCTGTGTCATAGTAATGTATATTACTCTAAATTCTAAACACTGTGTTACATCAGAGGTCATGCTGCTTTGTAGTAATGTATATTACTCTAAATTCTAAACAACGTGTTACGACAGAGGTCATGCTGCGTTGTAGTAATGCATATTACTCTAAATTCTAAACACTGTGTTACAACAGAGGTCATGCTGCGTCATTGTAATGTATATTACTCTAAATTCTAAACACCGTGTTACAACAGAGGTCATGCTGCATCATAGTAATGTATATTACTCTAAATTCTAATCACCGTGTTACAACAGAGGTCATGCTGCATCGTAGTAATGTATATTACTGTAAATTCTAAACACCATGTTACAACAGAGGTCATGCTGCATCGTAGTAATGTATATTACTCTAAATTCTAAACACCGTGTTACAACAGAGGTCATGCTGCATCGTAGTAATGTATATTACTCTAAATTTTAAACACCGTGTTACAACAGAGGTCATGCTGCGTCGTAGTAATGTATATTACTCTAAATTCTAAACACCGTGTTACAACAGAGGTCATGCTGCATCGTAGTAATGTATATTACTCTAAATTCTAAACACCGTGTTACAACAGAGGTCATGCTGCGTCATAGTAATGTATATTACTCTAAATTCTAAACACCATGTTACAACATATGTCATGCTGCGTTGTAGTAATTTATATTACTCTAAATTCTAAACACCGTGTTACGACAGAGGTCATGCTGCGTCGTAGTAATGTATATTACTCTAAATTCTAAACACAGTGTTACGACAGAGGTCATGCTGCATCGTAGTAATGTATATTACTCTAAATTCTAAACACCGTGTTACAACAGAGGTCATGCTGCGTCGTAGTAATGTATATTACTCTAAATTCTAAACACCGTGTTACAACAGAGGTCATGCTGCGTCGTAGTAATGTATATTACTGTAAATTCTAAACACCGTGTTACAACAGAGGTCATGCTGCATCGTAGTAATGTATATTACTCTAAATTCTAAACACCGTGTTACAACAGAGGTCATGCTGCATTGTAGTAATGTATATTACTGTAAATTCTAAACACTGTGTTACAACAGAGGTCATGCTGCATCGTAGTAATGTATATTACTCTAAATTCTAAACACTGTGTTACAACAGAGGTCATGCTGCGTCATAGTAATGTATATTACTCTAAATTCTTAACACCGTGTTACAACAGAGGTCATGCTGCATCATAGTAATGTATATTACTGTAAATTCTAAACACTGTGTTACAACAGAGGTCATGCTGCATCGTAGTAATGTATATTACTCTAAATTCTAAGCACCGTGTTACAACAGAGGTCATGCTGCATCGTAGTAATGTATATTACTCTAAATTCTAAACACCGTGTTGCAACAGAGGTCATTCTGCGTCATAGTAATGTATATTACTGTAAATTCTAAACACGGTGTTACAACAGAGGTCATGCTGCGTCATAGTCATGTATATTACTCTAAATTCTAAACACCGTGTTACAACAGAGGTCATGCTGCATCGTAGTAATGTATATTACTGTAAATTCTAAACACCGTGTTACAACATAGGTCATGCTGCGTCATTGTAATGTATATTACTCTAAATTCTAAACACCGTGTTACAACAGAGGTCATGCTGCATCATAGTAATGTATATTACTCTAAATTCTAATCACCGTGTTACAACAGAGGTCATGCTGCATCGTAGTAATGTATATTACTGTAAATTCTAAACACCATGTTACAACAGAGGTCATGCTGCATCGTAGTAATGTATATTACTCTAAATTCTAAACACCGTGTTACAACAGAGGTCATGCTGCATCGTAGTAATGTATATTACTCTAAATTTTAAACACCGTGTTACAACAGAGGTCATGCTGCGTCGTAGTAATGTATATTACTCTAAATTCTAAACACCGTGTTACAACAGAGGTCATGCTGCATCGTAGTAATGTATATTACTCTAAATTCTAAACACCGTGTTACAACAGAGGTCATGCTGCGTCATAGTAATGTATATTACTCTAAATTCTAAACACCATGTTACAACATATGTCATGCTGCGTTGTAGTAATTTATATTACTCTAAATTCTAAACACCGTGTTACGACAGAGGTCATGCTGCGTCGTAGTAATGTATATTACTCTAAATTCTAAACACTGTGTTATGACAGAGGTCATGCTGCATCGTAGTAATGTATATTACTCTAAATTCTAAACACCGTGTTACAACAGAGGTCATGCTGCGTCGTAGTAATGTATATTACTCTAAATTCTAAACACTGTGTTACAACAGAGGTCATGCTGCATCGTAGTAATGTATATTACTGTAAATTCTAAACACCATGTTACAACAGAGGTCATGCTGCGTCGTATTAATGTATATTACTCTAAATTCTAAGCACCGTGTTACAACAAAGGTCATGCTGCGTCGTAGTAATGTATATTACTGTAAATTCTAAACACCGTGTTACAACAGAGGTCATGCTGCATCGTAGTAATGTATATTACTCTAAATTCTAAACACCGTGTTACAACAGAGGTCATGCTGCATTGTAGTAATGTATATTACTGTAAATTCTAAACACTGTGTTACAACAGAGGTCATGCTGCATCGTAGTAATGTATATTACTCTAAATTCTAAACACTGTGTTACAACAGAGGTCATGCTGCGTCGTAGTAATGTATATTACTCTAAATTCTTAACACCGTGTTACAACAGAGGTCATGCTGCATCATAGTAATGTATATTACTGTAAATTCTAAACACCGTGTTACAACAGAGGTCATGCTGCATCGTAGTAATGTATATTACTCTAAATTCTAAGCACCGTGTTACAACAGAGGTCATGCTGCATCGTAGTAATGTATATTACTCTAAATTCTAAACACCGTGTTGCAACAGAGGTCATTCTGCGTCATAGTAATGTATATTACTGTAAATTCTAAACACGGTGTTACAACAGAGGTCATGCTGCGTCATAGTCATGTATATTACTCTAAATTCTAAACACCGTGTTACAACAGAGGTCATGCTGCATCGTAGTAATGTATATTACTGTAAATTCTAAACACCGTGTTACAACATAGGTCATGCTGCATCGTAGTAATGTATATTACTGTAAATTCTAAACACCGTGTTACAACAGAGGTCATGCTGTGTCGTAGTAATGTATATTACTCTAAATTCTAAACACCGTGTTACAACAGAGGTCATGCTGCATTGTAGTAATGTATATTACTGTAAATTCTAAACACCGTGTTACAACAGAGGTCATGCTGCATCATAGTAATGTATATTACTGTAAATTCTAAACACCGTGTTACAACAGAGGTCATGCTGCATCGTAGTAATGTATATTACTCTAAATTCTAAACACCGTGTTACAACAGAGGTCATGCTGCATCGTAGTAATGTATATTACTCTAAATTCTAAACACTATGTTACAACAGAGGTCATGCTCCGTCGTAGTAATGTATATTACTCTAAATTCTAAACACCGTGTTACAACAGAGGTCATGCTGTGTCGTAGTAATGTATATTACTCTAAATTCTAAACACCATGTTACAACAGAGGTCATGCTGCGTCATAGTAATGTATATTAGTGTAAATTCTAAACACCGTGTTACAACAGAGGTCATGCTGCGTCGTAGTAATGTATATTACTCTAAATTCTAAACACCGTGTTACAACAGAGGTCATGCTGCATCGTAGTTATGTATATTACTGTAAATTCTAAACACCGTGTTACAACAGAGGTCATGCTGCATCGTAGTAATGTATATTACTGTAAATTCTAAACACCGTGTTACAACAGAGGTCACGCTGCATCGTAGTAATGTATATTACTCTAAATTCTAAACACAGTGTTACAACAGAGGTTATGCTGCATCGTATTAATTTATATTACTGTAAATTCTAAACACCGTGTTACAACAGAGGTCATGCTGCATCGTAGTAATGTATATTACTCTAAATTCTAAACACCGTGTTACAACAGAGGAAGAACAGCCAGTGATAGGTATCTTATGGAAGCGCATGAGGAAAGCTTTTGTTACTTTCATAATTAAAAGTGTGATTTTAGTAGCATGCAGAAATATGTTTGCCGCATGACTTTTCACAGAAATATGGACTATGTGCAGCAATCTTGTACTGCAATTTTTTTGTGTTGGATCTGTTTGTTGAAGGGAAGGAATGCAGCCCACGCTCTCACCTGTGTCCTTGGTACAGCACCACATGTTTGCTGCTATACCTCCAGATTGTGGTTGACTGGTTAAGCCAGAATTTATTTACAGTTTGGTGCCAGTTTAATATTTCAGTAGGGTTTTTGAAAGCTATAGTTAGTTTAGTAACTTATGGATCTGTTAGAGTGCTTCTTTAAAAAAAAAAAGAAAACATCAGCTGGGCAAATGAGACAATCAAGACTGGTTCAAGAGCAGGCAGGCTAAGTTGTTTGAGGCTTTTAGAGTGAACTTGTGGTTACATGTATAAAGGTGGACTTAGAAGTGGTTTAATGATCAGTAAAAATGATTGAAAAAATTTTTTTTTCTACAGATAGAGTGGTTGGCAGTGATAGCTACTGGGCCATTTCTCCTTTCTAATAAATTATTTGTTAATTGCTATAATAAATTTATTTTTCTTTGTCTCTCCACTACCTGTTAAAATAGTTTAGAAGGACAGCAATATTTTGTTTACAGTGACATTTCTGTATTCATATAAAGTTGACAATGGGGAATGTGAAATGAGGCATGTAAAGAATTGAGCATACTGTTTTTGCTTTTAGAGTTACAGTTAAGAAAGTGTATTAAATGGATAAAATTTAAAACAACATAGACTAGTATATACTTAAAATTATAAGGAAAGTAAATCAAGATCAACATGTGTGCGTGATCCCCCAAAATAATAAGTTGAGGCGGCAAGTTGTTGGGGGTTAGGGCAGGGGGCCCATAGATTGAAAACGGCCCAGGATTCACGTTACAGTTAATCCCTCATTGCCACTACATACCTTAGAGATAACACTCTACTCAAATGTCATTTAGTTATCAGACGTTTATGTACCTATGTTGCTAACAGATTTCTGTTGTGGTTAGAAAATCCTTTTCTCTTGCGTAACATATATGCCAAGGCATTTCTTCAAAACCCAAAAAAGCTAAGTTCCTACTTTACTCTTCCCTTATTAGAACCATTATTGAGCATAATTTCCCTTTTGGCATGTACCTAAATAAGGAAATAAAACAACTTGATAACCTCAATGTTTCCTCACAAAAATATATATCTTAGGTCTAAGTATCTTAGCTGATATGACAGATTATAAGCCTTGTACCTCTACTCAGTTTGCTATAGATTTTTTTGGGTTGATCACTGCTTAGCCTTCCATGCTATGAAGAATTCCACACTCTTTGACCTTTTTCACCTAAAAAGAATCAGTGGTAAAACAAACACCCAATTTAGAAGCCTAAACCTGTACTGCCACATCACCACCACAAGATGACATGATGGATACCTAGCCCAACATATCTGTTTGTGGAAAATGGTCCCTTACATATCAAGAGGAACACTTCTCTGGCAACCTTTAAAACTAACCTGGATGACCAGATGAGTGATTTCAAATTTTCACTTGGTATATGTGGGGAAAGTGTACATAATGGGAGACCCTATTAATCTCCAAGTAATGCTGGGTGATATCGCTAAGGTCACAATGGTCTCTTTGGCCATCAGCTTAGTAAGAACAATTCAGCATCCAGGGCAGTGGCAAAACACTGAACATTTTTACAAGGTTAAGCATACAAGATTTATCTTTGGCAGAATCTTAATCGGTAAGGTCATGGTGAAAAAGGGTTTGCATATCATTCTGAAAACTTTCCACGATGAATCTCTCCATTACTGCGCACAATATTCTCATGAGGCTGATTTATCTCTAATTATTGGGGTTTATGGTAGGTTCCCCCTTTCGGGTTGAAATATGTTCTTGGGAGTGAGAATTGCAGAACATGAAGAAGGGATGTACCACAAGTTGTATTTTGAAGTTCAGATCGCGACTTAGCTAGAAGAAAAGGGTAGCGTTGACTAATCAGTATGAAAATAACAGGAGGCTTTCTCTGAATCTAACTAGCAGCCATTTCTCTCTGCTCAGTACTGAGGAGCAATGTCCGCTTTTTGCTGGTGGCTAGTGTGATGAATTTGTGGATGTTGCTAGATAAAGGTTGTAGGGGGTTTAGGATGTTTTTAGGGGCAACAACAATAATGAGCAATCCATATTCTAATTGTGCAAACAGAAGTCATTTTTTAATTCCTATTTTAGCTTCAGCAGATAAAAATGTAGTTTTCTTTCCCAGAATAGTTGTTTATTGATCTTTGTTTTATAATCTTCATGTGCTGTTTGAAGCTTAGATTTTGATCAAGCTAGATTTGTAAGTATCAGAACAATTTATCTTTTTCATTTGGCTTGTTGAAGGTACTGTGCATGCAAACTTTTTGTTGACTTCTGCAAATCATACTCTGTGTTCTGAAAATCATACACTGTGTTTCAAAAATCAGCTACTTAAACTATAACATGTCCTTGGGGAACTATATGGGACTATTGGCCCAAAACTAAATTTCAATATGCTAAAAGCTGGTACATGTGCCTTATTGCTGTTGATAACTTTTATACTACTGATACCTAACAGCAGAAAGGCAGAATTAATCAACTCTCTCTTCTAAAGTAGGTGGGTTATATAAGCCATATGTGATGACAGACAGTCGTATAAAATGAAAAAGCTAGAGGGACAGCCTCTTAAGAGACAATGCTGAAAGCAACGTACTTCTACTGAAGGGAAGATCTTCTGGAGAATGAGAAACACTGAAACTCTGTTGATTTGAATTACTTCTTTTGTTTATGTGGTTTTTCTTAAGCACGACAGAGTGTGTAGCCACTCAGAAAAAGCTGCTATTTCAAACATGTTGCACTGGAATAATTTATTGTATCACGGTCAAGTAACATGGATATAGCTAGGATTTTTTGAACTGTACACCTATTTCTAAAATGTTATACCCCAAGTATAAACCTAGACCTCTCAGCTGCAGACAGAGCATGTTTTTCAACACTCTATCTTATTAATACTGGAAATAAACCTTCAGAAATGACAGGCCTAAGGTAAAACAATCGCAGTATTTATCAGTTAATAAAAAGTGCATGGATTAATATGTCAAGGATCTTAAACTGCAAAATCTAGCATACCTCATGTACAACATGAGTAAATTATTAAAAAAACAGCATATGTTATAACACATAGTATATAACCATGCCCTCCCTTGCCAAGTACACCAATACTGTGTTCAATCATTTCTAGTAACTGATTAAATGACATATGGAAAATAACACAATAATGGGGGATAGGATGTTTATGAAAGTGAAATACTCGTATACCTTTCTCTTAAGAAAGATAATTATAGCCAGTTAGGCAGTGTGGCAGGACAACCCCTTGGTGAGCTGTCTAATATAACCTCTCTGTCATATAAATTATTGTTTTTCTGTTGCAGCATATTATAGATAATTTTGTTCTTCTCTTACTGCTCGAAATGAAGCCAATAAGAAGTCAAACAGTCCAATATATTCTGTTCTAAAATTAACTCTGAATTACGTGTGTAAATAAATTTAAACTACACACACACACACACACACACACACACACACACACACACACACACACACACACACACACACACACACACACACACACACACACACACACACACACACACACACACACACACACACACACACACACACACACACACACGTTTAGTGATGTTAAAGAGACTTAATGACTATATGAATAAACATGCCAAGCTGCTTGCAGCTGATGGATTTGGTCTATTTCATCCCGTAGTGATGCTTAGCAGCATAGTATTAGGATATAATTAATTAATGGTGCCAGCAATCCCTGCTTCCACTACAGAAAGAACCGGTTTGCTTATCTTTTCAAAGCAAGATTAAGAAGCAAATTGTTCTGATTTTCTATAAAATCATGAAAGCGATAGCACCATATTCTGTAACCCTGTGCACTAACAAGAACACTAACAAGCAGTTAAGTCCTGCTTTTTCTAATCAGATCAGAAAAAGCAGTTTTATTTTAATGAGTATAAAATATAATTATTTGAAAGGTTAAGTTTTCCTTTGTAACTGCATCATCAATGCTTGTTTGCAAAAGGGCTTCCTTTCATCAGTGGTGAAGTTGGATGAAACATCCACCACAGTACTTGTGGCCGTATCCTTCAGTACTTCCAGGAGTACCATCTCACTCAACATATTCTGTCAAGTGGCGTTTGTCAGCAAATGGCAGCAAGAGGATGAGAGAGAAACTAGCACGCTTAGGAGATGAACTCCTTGTAGTTAACTTAGTAGCTATATAAGCAAATTGTGTGTCACATGACAGCTACTATAAAAAGTTACACAAGATGGCAGCAGCGTATCAGACTGTTACAAGGCCGTTGTGGCACGTATGCTAAATAGAGAGGCAGCAGTACATCACTTGCACCTTTTCAACAACATTCCACAGGTAATGGCATGACTGTATGTTTCTAACAACTGGTAAAGACTGCATCTCCCAGTTACACTTCAAAGTAATAGTGTCCCAAATGGCCACCAGATGGCAGCAGTAACTGAAATTACAACAATGTAGTTGTGGCATGTGCCGTTAACAGACGCTGCATCAGTCTTACCTGCTGGGTAGTAATGATGCCACAAATTCAAAGTTGACTGCAGATTTTAAGCAAGTAGCGTTACACTTTAAGGCAATAGTGTTACATGTCCACTCAGTGGCATGTAGTCATTAAGAAGCCTAATATTGTGGAAGGTAGAGGTTCCCTCAGGAAATACCAGCAAATATTACTCCCTCTGCTATCACTAGGGAACAAGCCCTTGATGCAATCTCTAAGGTCAAGAACACTGCATCAGTGGGCCCAGGCAGTATCTCAAGGTGCCTTCTAAATAGCATGAAACATGACCTGCTATTTAACTGTAGCTGCCAAACGGGCTTCATGCCTGATGAATGGAGAGCAGCAACAGTCATCCCTCTGTACAAAGATGGGCTATCTATAGAACTGGGAAACTACAGACCCATAAGTCTCACTAGTCTCATATGCAAAGCCATAGAAATAATTATCATGGAAATGATCAATAATGACATAGGACACCTCCAGACACTAGACCCAACCCACTTTGGTTTTATCAAGGGCAGGTCATGCCTACTCAACCTGGTGGACTTCTTTGAAAAGGTCACCAAAGCAATGGATGAGGACAAAATGGTTCATCCTACCTACCTTGACCTGGCCAAGGCATTTGACACAATACCCTACTCAGGCATTGTTGACAAACTCAAGAGGTTACATATAAACCCTTAATGTCACTTGGTGGATAGCCAGCTAGCTCACAAACAGAACCCAGGAAATTAAAATTGGGTAGTCCTTCTCTACAAAGAGGCCAGTGGCATCCCTCAGAGATCAGTCCTGGGACCACTCCTTTTTGGCATTTACTTCTCTGAAGTCAAGGTAACTGCGGTGGTGTTGCTGCGGTAGCGTTGTCGCCTCACAATAAGACGTCCTGTTCGATTCTCAGCTAAAGCGTCTTCTGTGTGGAGACATGCGTGAATGGGCATACCTTCGTTGAAGGTTGTGCATCAGGGCTGGCAACTCAGCACGTAAAAATCTACTGCCAATCATTAGCGAACCAGAGTTCCGCTGTGGTGACCCCTAACCGGGAAAAGCCGAAAGACACAACAACAACTTATCTGAAGTCAAGACCAATGTCAATGGCCTCTGGCTGACTAAATTTGCAGATGATTCCAAATTAGGAGTGGTCATAGAATCCCCCACTGATACAAATGCTGTCCAGGAAGGGTTTACACTGACAAATAACTGGTGACAGATTCATGGAATAAAACTAAATGCCAAGAAGTGCAAAATAGTATATTTTGGGAAGTCATCCACCACTGAAAACTATCATATTGACAACACACCCAGAAGAGCTGAACCAGTAGTCAGGGACTTGGGGACACAAGCACACATGCAGACAGTAATCTAGCCTTTGACCAGCATGTGTCTACAGCAGTGAGGAAATCATTCTATACTGTGCAACCTATAAGCAAAGGTATAGCATTTATGTCCAAGGAAGTCATTGTTTCACTGTATACAGCAATCATCAGATCTGTCATTGAATACAATGACCCCTTTGGTATGTACCTAACCTGGCACAGCCAGCAACTGGAACATGCACAGAGGTTCCCCACTAAAAGAATGCAGGGTGCAAGCAACATGTCCTATGCAGACTAATTCAAAGCCATATCTCTCTATTATGTGTCCTACAGGCTGTTAAGGGGAGATCTATGCCTGGCATACAAGGCATTTTCAAACCCCACCCTGATGGACCTCCTGCATATCTGCAAAACAAACAGCACCAGAATTGCCCATTCTAAAGATTTAAACCTTGCCTGTGATATAAATAGGACCTTCTGGAGATACTGGTATGTATCCCAGAGACTACCCCTACTCTAGAAAAGGCTACCCATCCATGTAAAGCAGAGCTTCTCCCTAACCCAATTCAAGTGTAACTTGGACAATTGGATGGGGAACAGGAAATTATTTTCAGTTTGGCTCTTATGTCTCTAATGGACACAGGCAACCTGTAAATGGTTCATCTCCCAAGCTCCTGCTTACCCTCCTCAAGGGTACCAGAACCATACCTCTTAACTGTCCAGATGTTTGCAGAATGCCCAGATTTTTACCTCATATTTTTTGTCTTTTCTTCATAAAATTTGTGGTTTTCTGACAAAACACTGGTGATTGAAGTCACTAAATAATGACAGACATTTTAGTTTCAGAGTTTACATCTCTCAAAAAATGCATGCTAACATACATCCAGTTATTCTATCAACTTTCTAAGTTTATAACATAAATATTTCAAATCTGTCCCTCTTTTTGGGCCTTTGTCCCCCTATTATTTTAGTCTTTGTCCAGATTTCTTGCTTTTAGAGGTTGAGCGGTACGACCAGAACTTGTCAGATATTTGGGATGCATGGCTAAGTTTAAAGAGGCACTTTTCGGTTGTTAGCCTAGTGTGCACCTATGAACTTATGTCAAGACTAACCCTTTAGTCTCATTTTCAGATCAAGAAATGATGGAAAAAATGTTTAAAATTATGGAAACCATAATAATTGAGACAGTGAGCTTACTGGATGAACTATAGGAAAAAATAAAAACAAAAAACAGGATACAATGCAATCATGAGCTTCTGCAGCACTACCATGGCCATGTATATGTGGCATATAACAGCATAATGTCATGATGCAAAGAGATAGCAGGAATGCAGTATGCCTTCATCCAAACTCAGTAGTGGTCATCTATCCAGTGTATGACAACAGTGACATACATGTCCAAGAATTGTCAACACCTCCATGTGCTTCAGCTGATTTGCCATGGTAGTTAAAAAATATTTCTGTCATGGATATTAAGCCAGCAATGATATACTAATCATAATATGACATGAGTGTGATAGGCTTCTAGCTGATAGTACCATATCACATTCCAAGTGGTAACTGCAGTTATTCATTGTTCTGTTAATAAAACCAGTCAAATTATTTCAGCAAATTCTAGCAGTAGTCATGAAAATAGCAACAATTCCAAACAATTCCACTAGAGGGCAACACTACTTCAATAAAGCTACTGATGATGGCATACAGAGAATTGAAGGCAGGCTGGGTAGGCATAGTGGAAGCACAGAGGTCAGATGGAGTGGCAGGTAGTCAGAAATATGCGTAGAAGGACACTGGAGAGCAGAAGAAGGATTAACAAAAAACAGGAAGTAAAGAATAAGCTTAGAAGGCAGTAAGGTAATTGCCACATGACACATAATGGAAGCTGTCAGTTTTCTAGACTACTTGATATCTTTGTGTTTTCATTAAATAGACAAATTACGGGTTGTTGTTGATCAAAATATGCTCTTCTTCTGCTACCTTCTGCTAACTTGCTCCATGACTGTTCAAAGGAGCCATGTGGCTGCTTAAACACTGAAGGAATGGGATGCAAAAGTGCCTAGTTTGGGGTTAAGTGAGATAACAGAGCTGAAAGGGTAGTTCAGTTTCAGCAGACAAAACAACAAGGGGTACTTGGGCAAGTTGTTCAAATGAAAGATAACAGAAGTCAGGTTTCTGGGCAACTGAAGTAAGGATAGAGTATAAAAGAAAAACTTGCTATGTATGAGTGTTGAAGCCAGAGTAAGATTCTATGTCAGAGTAAGACTCTGTGTCAGAGTAAGTCTTTGTGTCAGAGTAAGACTCTGTGTCAGAGTAAGTCTGTGTGTCAGAGTAAGACTCCGTATCAGAGTAAGTCTCTATGTCAGAGTAAGACTCTAGAGCAGCATCGGGCAGCGCCGGTTAAACAAGGTTAAACTCTTTCTGGCTCCAGAAAGTCTGTTCTTCAATTTTTCCCTTAGAACTGCTCTGTTAGGAACCTAAACAGTTTACACCTACACTAAAAAGTGCAGCACTTGTTCCAAATAGCTTTTTCTTCTAAAAAAGCTCAGCACTTGTCTTATAAGCATATCCCTTGTCTTATAAGCATTCTCTTAGCAGGTCAAGCACTCCCCTGCTAAGCCCACTACTTTTCTGTCTCATACCAACTCAAAATTCTTTCTAGCATGTCGAAGGGTCAGATGCTGGCGTCCTCTCCTGCCCAGTTGGTGAATCTGGGAATTCTGAGACAATGTTACAATTGCCTCATGTACACGGACAACCCTCTCCTCCTCCGACGTAACACTAACACTTGTGAGAGATGCAGCTATTTAGCCAGACTGGAGGCTGAGCTCTCTCAACTCAGGACTGGCAAGACCAGGCAGGAGGAGAAGGCAACTACACACACCACAATACCAGTCTCACATAACTCAACCATACCACTGAATCAAACACATAAACACACTAAGATATACTCGGAGGCTCTGAGTAAAAATTTACCTAAACAGCAGAGGCCTCCAAAGCAGACACCCAAGCAACTGCAAACTCAATAGACCACACAAACAACACATAAACAACAAAATCAGTGTGCAAAGCAGTCACTGCCCTTAAGGCCAAATACAACACCAAACATACTTGTCATAGGTGACTCCATAGTCAGACACACTGACGTCCCGCTCACCAGACTGAGTAAGGAGAAGGTCACAGTAAGCTGCCTGTCGGGCTAGAATCCGCCACATAACACAAGCACTCAGGTCTCTCAACAGCAGGCAGAAGTACCACTCAGTCATTGTCCACGCTGGTGTCAACGACCTGAGCCGCACCTCCTTGGACTACATGAAAAGAGACATTGAGGAGCTCTCTGATTATGTAGCCCAGGCAGGTATGACCCTGACCTTGAGCAGTATCCTACCTTCACCTAGAATGATGCCACAATACAGTGATAAGATGATCAGCTTTAATAATTGGCTTAAATTCTGGTGTCATTCAAAGGGGATCCAATGTCTGTCTGCCTGGGATGACATGCTGGACAAGCCACGCTGCTTCGCAAGGGACGGCTTGCACCTGTCACCCCTAGGCTTCCGGATATTGGCAAAGGCTCTTGCCACCCCCATAGTGCCTTTTTTAGGCAAGGCTCAAATTCTAAACCTACCACCCTAGAACACAAAAAGTAAAAACTAAGGGTAATGCTGCTCAATGCCAGAAGTCTCAATCTCAAGATGCACGCACTCGAGGCCCTTCTCAGTATGGAGAACATCGATGTCTGTGCTGTGACAGAAACCTGGTTCAAGGCTCCTGAGAGCACCCCAGCACTATCAGGTTTCACCTCATATCATGTGTTCCGGCCCCAAAATCCGGACAACACCAAGAAAGAGGGGGGTGTCCATATTCATAAAGGACACCCACACCTCAAGGTTGGTGGCAACGCACGATGCATCGGAGACCATCCAGGTGCAATTAACCATAGGCAAGACTGCTCTGCAATTTGTAGCATGTTACAGGCCACCCTCTCAAACTCAGGAACCTCACATGGCCTTCCTGAAAACAATGGAGGGGATAAATGTATCTCCAAACACCATCATACTAGGTGACTTCAACTACCCTAATATAGACTGGGAACACTACTCAAGCCCAAACACTCTAGCCCAAAGGTTCCTGGAGTTCATAAACTCAAATGCCATGGAACAACTAGTCACCATCCCCACAAGAGGAGAAAACATACTTGATCTCATCATCACGAACATGGGATCACAATGTTCAACACCGGAAGTATACCCCTCACTGGTGAGATCAGATCATAAACTAATCTCCCTGGAGATCCTCATCCCGCCCCCACCTGAAATAAAAAAGACCACAGTGAAAAACTTCTCAAAAGCCGACTTCACACTTCTAAAAACTAGTGTGGTCTCCTTTAAGGCCCCTGAGCCAGTGGTAAACATTACTCAAACCGCTGAATCACTTACAAATGCCTTCTACCAGCACCTACAGGACTGCATGGATCAGGCAATCCCAAACAAAACTAAGACTCTTTGTACCAAAGGCAAGCGTCCAGTCTGGTGGACCCCAGCCATAAACAAGCTCTACAACAAAAGGAGGAAGCTACTACAAGATAGAGCAAAATCCTTGAAAGGTAAGACACCTTTGATCATTATAAGTAAAAACTAAGAGCTCTCATAAAATCATCCAAGGCAAATTTTGAGAGAAAAATCGCCAAGGACTCAAAAGACAATCATAAGGCCTTCTTTAGCTATGTTAGAAACCTAGGAGGAAACTCCCAGATATGCTCAGAATTAGTTCAAAATGATGTGAAGATTACTGAACCTACACACATTGCCAACATACTGGCTGACAGGTTCAGTGCAAACTTCTCCCCAAAGGGAAAGATATCTATACCAGAGGATTGTAGCCCCCACAAACATCTCAAACGCCCAGGTGAGAACTGCTCACTCCAAAGCAAAAACACAGCATCCATGGGACGGATGATGTCCCCGGCTGTGTGCTCCACGAACTCAATGAGGAATTAAACCCGCAGTTAGGACAGCTGTTTAATCTTAGCCTCACCTCAGGATACGTACCCAAGGAGTGGCGCACGGCGACTGTGGTCCCACTTCACAAGTGCGGTGCCTCCACCGACCCTGGAAATTACCGTCCCATTAGCTTGACAAGCCTTATCTGCAAAGCCATGGAGAGGATCATAATGGAACTCATAAATAAAGACATAGGGAACTTGCAGACTTTGGATCCAACCCAGTTTGGCTTTGTCAAAGGCAGATCATGCCTTTTAAACTTGGTTGACTTTTTCGAAACAGTCACCAAGGCCATTGATGAGGAAAGGCAGTCCATACAGCCTACCTTGACCTGGCAAAGGCCTTCGACACAATACCCCACTCAGGTATCATCGAAAAACTCATCAGCTTGAATGTAAACCCATACATCACAAGATGGGTTGCAAACTGGCTAAGTGACAGAACCCACAGGGTCAGAGTTGCTGGAGCCATGTCAGACTCAAAGCCTGTCACAAGTGGTGTCCCACAGGGCTCAGTCCTGGGTCCACTCTTGTTCGGCATCTACTTTTCTGAAGTACAAGCAAACACAGGAGGGTTATGGCTGACAAAGTTTGCAGATGACTGCAAACTGGGCGCCATAGTTGAAAACACATCTGACACAGATATCCTTCAGAAGGGCCTCACAGAAATGGATAACTGGTGCCAGAGCCATGGCCTAAAGTTAAATGCCAAGAAATGCATAGTCATACCCTTCGGGAAAAACAAGGTTACCCCTAGCTACCATATAGGTGGCAATCCACTGAGCACAGAAGAAGTCATCAGGGATCTGGGGACCCAGGTTGACAGTAGCCTTTTGTTTGACACTCATGTTGCTAAAGCAGTTAGGAAAACCTTCTACATTGCCCACCTGATCATGAAGGGATTCACATCTAGATCAAGGGAGGTCATCGTCCCCCTGTACTCATCACTCATAAGACCTATGATTGAGTACAATGCCCCATTCGGAATGTATCTGACCCGACACCTGCAGCAGCTGGAAAGGCCCCAAAAGTTCCTCACCAAAAGGATAAAGGGTCTCAAAAATATGTCTTATGCTGCCCGACTGAAAGAACTCCAGCTCTATTCAGTCTCATACCGCTTGCTCAGAGGTGACCTGTGCCTGACATATAAGGCCATGTCAAATCCTGATTTGATGAATATGCTTCACCTCAAAAAATCTAGATCCCTCAGAACCACAAGGGCGGAGACTTAAACCTTGACACGGTTATTAATAGGACGTGCTGGAGGGACAGATTCATCACCCAGAGACTCCTATGCTGTGGAACAAAATCCCGGTACATGTGAGGCAGAGCACCTCGCTGGCCTTGTTCAAGAGGAATCTTGACCAATGGATGGGGGATCGCAGATATACCCCAGGGATTACTTCAGTGTCACTGCTTGACAGAGGCACAGCAAAATAATGGGCATAGTTTTATTCAAACTAAAGGGGTGGCGAAAGCCAAATAACTATGGGCTAGGATTATAAATGCCCTTGGGCAGATAGCCTAGTATGAACCTATGAACCTATGAACCTAAGTAAGTCTTTGTGTCAGAGTAAGACTCTGTGTCAGAGTAAGACTCTGTGTCAGAGTAAGTCTGTGTGTCAGAGTAAGACTCCGTATCAGAGTAAGTCTCTATGTCAGAGTAAGACTCTGTGTCAGAGTATCTGTGTGTCAGAGTAAGACTCCGTATCAGAGTAAGTCTCCAGAGTAAGACTCTGTGTCAGAGTAAGACTCCGTATCAGGGTAAGTCTCTATGTCAGAGTAAGACTCTGTGTCAGAGTAAGTCTCTATGACATATCTGTATGGGAGAACAAAAAATTAGAGAAGTTTGTTTCACTCACTGACATCTCACATTTTGTGTGATCCCAAGGAAGTTGCTTATTAGAACCATTGTCCAGTTCACCTTGATAAGAGACATTCACAGACAAATAGACTTCTTGAAAGATGAAGTGAAAGCTGAGAGCTAGAAAAGGTGATAAATGTAGTAGTAGGCCTGTGGGTGTAGGTTTGTACTGACTGACATGGGTGTGGAGTTCTAAGTGTGTGTGTGTGTGTGTGTGTGTGTGTGTGTGTGTGTGTGTGTGTGTGTGTGTGTGTGTGTGTGTATGTATGTGTGTGTGTGCGTGTGTGTGCATGTGCGTGTGTGTGCATGTGCGTGTGCGTGTGTGTGTGTGTGTGTGTGTGTGTGTGTGTGTGTGTGTGTGTGTGTGTGTGTGTGTGTGTGTGTGTGTGTGCGTGTGGTGTGTACATAGTCTGTGCTCATATGTACATGCAGATACATAAGTTTATATTTGCATAGGTATATATGACTGAGTGAGGCATATGTTTGCACTTGGGCAACGTCTGAATAACTACATGATTGGACCTACAGAGGCATGACCAGCATTTCTATAATTTCATACAATGCCCAGAATGTAGCCCCTCACCCCATGCTGAAGTGTAGCCCTCCTTGGGTGGGGATGTGGTAACTAATGAGAACAGTGTGAATCTCTCCTTAATTTGACATAATGGAATGAGCCCTGGGTCTATTTAAGTAAGTGTTAATTGCGTGCTTGTGTTGGCAGTAGACAAGTTATATGCTGGATTGCCTATTGACAAGAATACAGTTTATGAGTTCATTAGGAGTGCAAATACTATGTAATTGGCATGAATTTCTTAATCTAATTTATGGCTGTCAGTTATATTGTTTATAGGTCTGCACCAGCATTAATAGTGGAAGTCTGTCAGCACAAACTATAGGGTTAAATGATATAGGCTAGTTTATATAGGCTAACTCTCTCTAGAATGTGTAAAAATCTGTTAACCAGTTTACTGTGTAATTTAATTTAATCCTGAGTTGTGCTCAGGATTAACTGTAACCTGTGGAACTAACTTGCTTACTTATGTAATCTCTGTAAATAGTCTGTTTGTAATATGTAATGCTGGTATTATGTAACGCTGTATCTGCTTACCCTTGGAGCTTTTGTCCCCGGGCATCCGCTGAAAATGGACATGCATCCAGTCGGACTATCCCGGTCAACAAATGTAAAATAAAAATAAAATAAATAAATAAATATTATGCAATTAAATAGTGGGGACCAATGGGGGAGGGTTGGTTCCTTGGAAGTGTTGGAGCTCAGTTTTGGGAACAGAAGTCATGAACAAATGTAGGTAGAACTCACCTCAAGTACCAATGAGACTCAATCAGCTGAATATGGACCTGGGGGTGTGTGTCAAAGAATTTAAACAGTTTCAGCCTAGGAAGAGGAGATGGAAGGAGCCCTGTTATCACAGTAGTGTTTGGGGGACAATATGGTATATGGGAGAGATTGCTAAGCATACATACATGAAGTTTAGGAGGGATAGAACACCAGGATACAAGGGAAGAGTAATTAGGAGACTGAATAGAGAAAAAGGAGAGGTGATTTTGCTTCAAGAAACAAAACTTAAACAAAGAGAACCCAGAAGATATGGGGAGACAATGGTTTACAGACTGCTATAGTACAGTGAAAGCTGTAAGGAAATGGTGAGTAATGATTCTGATGAGGAAAAGTTAACAGTAAAAGTCTGTATTGTCTAGGATGACCCAGTTGAGAGATGGTTAATTGTGGATTTAGAGTGTTTTTGGAAGTAATGGAAGACTGATAATATTTACAGTCATAATGAAGACCCCCCTCCTGATTCCTCAGGGAGTTTTAGAAGGTTAGTACAGAACTGCTAGGGGAAATGAATTTGAAATCATTGGAGGATCTTTCAATGTAAGTGTAAATTCCTTACGGGATGCAAAGTATGGAAGGATACAGAAGAGTAGGAAAATACAGACAGTACTGCAGAAATATGAGAAAGATTGGAGATGAGTAGATTTATAAAAAGGAGGATGCAAAAGGGAAAGAGGCAATATACTTCCCCCAGAGAGAAAGAGATGTGGACAAGTAGATTGGCTAAGTTTATGCTTAATGGGTAAATAATTTGGGCAATTAAGGAAGTAGAAATAGAGTTGGGAATCTGTCGGATCATGCTTTAGTGATGCTGCAGGATAAGGTTAATCAAGATGGAGAAGTAGAAACCTGGATTTGTAATAGTAAAGGAAAGAGATTGGAAGATGAAAAGGAATTTGCAGCAGATGATGGGGCAGAACCCAGTACAGGAAACAAATGAGAGACATATAATGAGATGCTGTTACGTGTGCCTGGCAATGGGCAGATTTATGTTGTCATGGAAACTACAGGAGAGAAAGTAGAACTAGAGTATAGAAGGGGTTAGAGGGGAGGACAGTGTTGTGAAATATGCCAAGGAAGGTATCAAGAAGGCAAGATGAAGCTTCTATAATAAAATATACCAGCCTAGGGGCCTGTGGAAGGATAAAGAGAAAGAATGTGAGGTATGTCAATGCTCTGGTAGGAGGAAGTGCTTAGAAAGGGGATTTGGTTAGCACTTGACAAGGAAATAAAGTTGTTGGAGGTGGAGAAGGTATGCAGATGTTTGAAGGTTAAGATGGGTCTAGGAGAAGATAGGCTATTTTGGATGTTTCTAGAAGAGATGGGAAAAACTAGTAAGACTTTATCTGAGATATATTATGATGCAATACTGGAAGGGCATTACCAGATTCTTTTACTAGAGCAAAGCAGTGTTGTTACCAAAGAGGAACAGGAAACGCTCTAGCAGGAAGATATAGACCTATATTCCTTATTAACACAGAGGCCAGCATTTTAGGTTTTGATCTTTGCTAAAAGAGTAGAAGGAATTCTTCCTAGACAAATAGAGGCAGGGCAAGAATAAGGTTTGCTGGTGGTGGGTAGGGCGGCTCATCAGAAGAGAGTTGCTAGTAGTTGACAATTCATTATATGGGGGATACAAGAAAACTGGAACCAAGAAGAGATTGTCTTTTACTGATATTTGCAAGGCACTTGACACAACTGGTTAGGGATTTCTGTTTAGAATGTTGGAACAGATGTGCATTGGGTCAAGGTGTGGTTAATGGATCAAAGCATTGTAAGGAATGAATCACCTGAGCTGAAAAACAGTAGTGAATGGGAAATTAATGGAGACAGTGAAGGTAGAAAGAGGCACAAGAACAGGGTTCTCTTTATTTGCAGTAAAAACAGAGAAACTCCTGGTCTTAAAACTTTGTTGATGAGCTCGGTCACAATAATTTCCAAAAATCATGAAACCCAGGTAGTGTTCCAAAGCAACAAGCCCCATTCATTACAGACAAGTGATCCTCAGTAACAAAAAAATCAGAAATATTTTAACAATGTAAAACATATTAGCTTTTATATACTTAGAAGAAGGTGTGGAAAATATACGTATTGTTTAATTTTAAACCAGCCTGTCCATGGCAAACAATATAAACAACACCGTAAAAGTGCATTTTAGAACAAGTACCCACTCCCACATACTACTACTGATTAGATCAAACTAAATCCTAGTTAAAGAAAACTGGTTTACGACATTTTGTCAAATCATGAAATAGCGAACACCTCTTCATCGAACAACTATTTAACGAAGCTTCCGATCGTCGAATGGCGTTTTCAGTGACATTCTTCCCAGGGCAAGGCAATGGTTGGCTACCATCTGGAATTTGCCCTTTTCCCCACTGTAGTGTGATCTCAGAGTTGGTATATTTAGTTAGGGGGGGTTGTGGAGGGCACAGCCCCCCACTTGGGTAGATATTAAGTTTTATTATTTTGTTCTAGGTCACTAGGTGGCCTACCATTGGTTTGTCCTAGAACAAGTATCGCTGAAAAGTCTATTTGTCGATTTGCAGCTTCAATAAATAGTTTTTCAACGAATAGGGGTTCTATGATAAGTGATTTGCTAAACTGATACAGACCAAGGAAAACACTACCTATCTATTTGCAACCCACATTCCAAGATAAGGCCATTCAAATTAAATGAATTCAAAATACCAGGACTTAATCACTATTGCTCTATTAAAGGTTTGTTGAATTTGCTACACAATCTGTAAAGTTTTGTTTTGGGGATTTTTTTGAGGAATATTTTTATGTACTAAAAATATACTAAATAATACTAAAATGATGTGTAGAATGTGTATAAATATACATATATGTTTAGTTATTTCAACCTCAGTTCTGCTTTGATTAAATTTATTGCATCACACCAGGATTTTTTTCATGCCACTATTACCATGTAGTTTTGGTATAATTCCCCATTTACCTCACTGGTGGATGCTCATGCACACTTGTGCACACACCTGCACACTTTTTTACATTACTAATTTACTTCATCCACTGTTTTCTGTATTTTTTCTGTGTTTTTTCTGTAAACATGAAAACTGTCATGACAGTTTTTTTTTGCAAAGCACTGACATTTTTTTCTGAGCTGTTAATAAGTTATTTTTATGCACACTAATACACATGGATGGATATTTACTAGATATTATTAGACAGATGTATGTTTATGTTTACAGTGTTCTAGTTTGATTACGTTTATGGTTAGCTGTGTGTTTTTCTTGATTTTAGTTCTTGTCATGGCCCTGATGAAGGCTTTATTGCATTAGTTAGTCGAAAGCGATTTTAGTTAAAACTCTTTTTATGTATATGTTATGCTTTTCTTAATACATAATCTTGGAATGTGGGTTGCAAATAGATAGGTAGTGTTTTCCTTAACTAGGATTTAGTTTGATCGACTCAGTAGTAGTGGGTGGGGTGGTTACTTGCTGTTCTAAAATGCACTTTTGCATCCCTGTTTATACTGTTTGCCATGAATAGGCTGGTTTACAATTAAACAATATGTATATTTTCCACACCTACTTCGAAGTATATAAAAGCTGATATCTTTAACATTGTTATTGAGGATTGCTTATCTGTGATGAATAAAGGTGTGTTGCTTTGGAACACTACCTATGTTTCATGATTTTTGGAAATTATTATGACTGAGCTCCTCAACGAAGTTTTAAGACCAGTCGTTTCTCTGTTTTTTTTAATTTTTTCCTCAACAGTCATGGTGGTGAGGTTGGAACTAGACAGATTCCTGTGCTTGTTTATTTTATTTATTTATTTATTTAACATTTGTTTACCAGGAAAGTCCAACTTGGAACGAGCCAATTTTCACGGGAGGCCCAGGGAGAAATGCTCCAGATGCATGCCTTTAAAATGTAGGAGGAAGCCAGAGCACCTGGAGGAAACCCACACGAATGCAGGGAGGATATGCAGACTTGGCACAGAAGGCACCCCAACTGAGAACTGAACCGGAGACCCTCTTGCTGTGAAATGACAATGCAAACCACTGCACCACTGCACTGCTTTATGTACAGAAATATTAGCACAACTGGTACAAGACTGCTTTGAAAAGGGACCGTTTAGGTGGACAATATTTAGGTTGTTTGTGGATGATTGTATGTTGGAAACAGAGGTTTATAGTCCTGATCCGCGGTGGTGGTGCTGTGGTAGCATTGTCACCTCACAGTAAGACGCTGTCCGGTTCCACTCTCAGCTAGAGCGTCTTCTCATGGAGACATGCATGAATGGGCGTACCTTCGTTGAAGGTTGTGCATCAGGGCTGGTAACTCGGCACGTAAAAATCAACTACCAATCATTAGGGGACCGGAGTTCCGCTGTGGTGACCCCTAACCAGGAAAAGTTGAAAGACACAAAGACTAGTCTAACTGTCCTGAAGGGTCATTTTTAAGCTTAGCCAATAACCCCGGGTCAGACTTGAACCCTGCATTTTGTATGTATGAAGATTTTAAGCATTATGCCAAACCCTTTTCTTATGATATGTAAGTACTATGTTAACTGCCTTTCCCTTTGAGAATCAAAACCTGTAGCTTGTGTCTGTAAGATAAACACTTTAATCATTATGCCAACTCCCAAATATTTTTTCTGTAAAGGTTCATAGGTAAGTAGGAGGCTAGCTGCCCTTGTGGGCCATTTTCTGCTTAGCAAATTTCAGTTTCAAAGGTGAGAATCAAACCCTATATCATGTGTATGCACAGTAAACACTTAACCACTAAGCCATCCCTCGACTCACAACTATTCACTCCCATACAGGCTAGATGTAGTGCTGGAAGCATTCTGGGATATATATGGCAAATTTAGAATGACATCAGGTCTTGAATGTATTTGGAAGAATAATGTGCCAGTGAGAACTGGAAATAGGGTGGGTAAAGTAAAAGATCAGATGATATGAAGGAAAGGGGGTTAAGTGTCTGGGTGCAGAAGTTTTGAGTATACTATATATGTTTAGGCTTCTCCTATCAGAGGACGATACAAACATGGTTCAGAAGACACAGATGAGTTATGATAGGTATGTATTTAATGACAGGGAGCAGAATAGTGAAAGAAAGAAAGATTAAAACTATTTATTTATTTTACATTTGTTGACTGGGCTTGTTTAGCTGATCTGATAGCCCTTTTTCAGTGGAGGCCCAGGGAGAAAGGCTCCACAAATTACAATAAATTTTAAATGAAAATAATATTAAAACAAAGTGTTAACATTTTCAAGTTGGAACAGTAAATATGTAAATTTTTTACAGAGTTTAAGTTGACATTTAACTTAAGATACATGCAGAAATGATATGCAAAGTTTGTAAGTACAGCCAAGGTAGTTACAGTTAGTGAAGAGCATACAGGTAGTGTGTAAGTAGAAATAGTTTTAAGATTGAGTGACTGATAGTTTCCTAGATAAAATGACTAAAAGAGTGAACACATAACACAAATAAAACCAACGAGGGCAGACAGTAAGCTACGTAGGAGAGGAAGACAGTTTATGAAGGGTCAGTACAGTGACATGACCAGCAGCTTTTTAGGTAGTCTGTGGTCACTGGTTTAAGGAATCAGACTAGGGAGAAGAGACTGGAAGGATGGGGAATGCTGGGCTTCTGGATCTATCTGCAGACAGCGATATTAGCATTTGTTTTAGGAGATCAGGAAGATAAAGGGGAAATAGATGAGGAATGGGAGACCATTAGGCTGAAGAGGAGTTTTGAGATGTGGAAAACAGAGTGGTGTAGAGATGAGACATTTAGGGAGGTCAGATTTATGTGTGTGCAATAATTCAAATGAAGACAGGGCATAATGCTACCTATGAATACTGTAGACATAATGGACTGCATGAAGAGTGCACAAAACTGTGACAACACAGATGTATATAGTGCTAGTAAAGATGGCAGTGTAACTAGTTACTGCACGTGTGTAGTATTCGCACCAAGTGCCTGAGATGTAACCCAGCCCTCTTTAAATACAGCTAGAAAAACCTAGTCCATTGTGGCACTGGGGAATGCTGAATACATGCTACACTATGCACTGACAGCTAGAAAAAATTAAGTCTACCATGATATTTTGTAACTAGGCAGTTTGCTCATTAAGAACATGCAAAATGAACAACTGTCTGGGAAATGCTGAAAACCTACTATGATCTCTTTAGATTCAAAGTATTGATGCAAAGTAATTTTTAATGAACTTGTAGCATTTCACGCTGTAATAGAGTGTGTGTGTATGTGTGTGTGTGTGTGTGTGTGTGTGTGTGTGTGTGTGTGTGTGTGTGTGTGTGTGTGTGTGTGTGTGTGTGCACCTGTGTCTTGGGGAGCATGCGTGTAGTCAGCAATCTCCCAGTGCCCTTTTATGATGTCAGGCTTTGCTTTTCCCATCTGTTCTGCTGTTACTGTTTCTCCCTCTGTTTTGAGGTACATTTTTCAATGGGATGGGATGGAGGTAGAATGACATAACTACTTGTTAAATGGAGAACAGAGAAGGTTTCTGCATGCTTTCCATGTGTCTGTCTAACGTTTGCTTTAAACTCATTCCTTTTAGATGTACTACTTCTACACAGCTAACACAGCTTTATTATCTGAACACAAATAAGTGCTGCAGATTACTTATCTATGGGATTTGACCACTAGCTGTCTGCTCCGTATTTTTATTTCTCTGCCTTTTTTCTTGATGTACAGTAGAAATTCTTTCTGCTACATTACTGGTGTTATTAATAGAGACTTTAATTATGGAGGATCACACTGGAAGGCCATTTTCTGTGATTGTTCACAGGCTATAAACTAATACCAACTACTTGTCTATAATTTGATAACAACACAAAATGTTAGTCTTAGGTAAGTGCTAGGCTAACTGCACCTGGGAGACATTTTAAACCTTGCCAATTTCTCTTGCTAAGAATCAGTCCTTGTACTTCTTGCTTGTGAGGTAAACACCTTAATCATTATGCCAACCCCGATGGACCCATCCTTTAGTTAATATGGTTCATTAATATTGATCATTTTATTTCAGTGGCTAGTCTAGCATCTTCAAAATTTATTATTTATTTTATGCATTTAATATTGTTCATGTTATGTCACGGGCCTACAAGTTTATCTTTCAGAACCAGTTTATAGTTCAATGTTTATAGTTAAATAATTTGTAGTCAGCCTTTAACCCATAATTATTCAAGCCAAGCAATACTCAGTATCAAACATTTCCTCCTGTTTTGAGGAGGGGTACACACGTTCAGAATGGGGAGAAAGTATTTTAGGTAGCTACAATTGGAACTGACTTAAAAATCTTCCTCTGGATGATGCCCTCTGTTATTTCAATAATTCATTTCTAAAGGTCCTGCACAGCTTAGCTCCTTCCAGATCCAAGAGAATTAAATCTAACTATGCCCCATATCTAAATCTTCCAGGGAAATCATGAAAAACAGGGATAAAGCCTGGAAACGCTGGCTCAAATCCAAAATTCCTTCCAACCTTATCCATTATAAACAGCTTCAAAACCAAGCCAAAAACCTAATCTGCAAAGATAAGCAGCGATACTTCTGGAATCTACAAACAAACAGGAAAAATAATCCTGAACTGTTCTGGTCTTCTATCAATAACATCTTATACCCTGGCACTAGCTCTAATCCTTGTCCACACCTGAACATGCCACCTGACTTTATTGCCTCTAAATTCAACTCCTTTTTCCTTGACACAATAGCCAATATTACTACCTCTTTCTCCACAGCCCTACCATCCAATCAAATCTCTACACCCAACTCCTCTCCCCTAATCCCACATAATCTTTCAAGCCCAAAACGCCCAACCAAAACTTATCAAGGAATCCCATCAATTAGAATTCTATCTCTCCACTATCTCCACATCTTCCATTAAAAAAACCTTCAAAACCTAAAGCCCTGCTCTAATTCTGCTGACAATATTCTTGTCAAATTCCTTAAGATCGCTGCAGACTCAGTAGCCAGCCAGTTAGTATCTTTATCAACAGGTCCATCCAGGAATTCTACATCCCTTGCCTTTGGAAAAAAAGATACAATCCTTCCACTTCATAAAGGCGGCCCATCCTCGGATATTAAACTTTTGACCTATTGCTATTCTATCCCCTATCTCAAAAATGTTGGACAAATATGTCCAAAAACAAGTCAAGCATTACCTTGTAAGTAACAATATTGTCTCCCAGCCCAACACGGATTTCGTCTGGGCGTAGACCATCTACTGCCCTTATTTCCATCTTGGATATAATCAGCAAAGCCCATGACTTAGGCCACATAGTATCAGCCCTCTTTCTGGACCTAGCAAAAGCATTCAGTACCATCTCCCATACCATTCTCATGTCGCAACTTACTTCAAACCAACTCTATGCCCTGCTTTAGCAAATATCGTATCCTTTGCACACCAACATCTCCTCTCTGTACACGATCCTAAACGTCCTGCTGGTCACCTTCTACTCTCCTCTTCCCTAGCCAAAAGATGGAATTCCCTCCCTCCTTCTCTTAGAATCTCTGAAAACTACGAACACTTTAAAACTCAGCTTCATTCCTACCTTACACAGCACTGGAAATGTAACTGTATTCTCCCTACTTAACCTACTTGCACTCTTCTATGTAAGCTTCCTCATACAGCTTCTCGACTTATTCATCCACCCCAGGCTGTTCTCCTAAACACCTACCTCACTCTAAATCTAAAGACCCCTTAAACATCTGCCTCCCTCTAAGTCAAATTCAACTCCAAATTATTAATAACGTTTTTCTACCTTAAATGTACACAATGTAAATACTGTATACAGTCCCTGATCTCATGATCTCATCCCCTCTTACTGAAAACAATGAATCTTTAATAACTACCTATATTAAGCTGATGCAGTTTAACTATGGCAATCATACCTTCCATGTGTGAACTCCACTTTTACTAATGTTCAACCACCTCTCTAAGAATACTCCAGACACTATAATCTATGCTCTACTAACAGTGTACTTCCCACCTATTTCTCCTCCATTTCTGCTAAACCTCAATATACAACATTCAAATTGTAACCCTCAACTAATAATTGCTTTCCCTTTAATTGTGAACTCTTCTCTTGCCTCTTATCACTTAATTATTGTACAAATAGTTCTCTATACTACTTTGTAAATATGTTTATGAACTGTCTTGCCATTATGCATTTGTACTTTTTCTCATTAATTTGTATTTCATTTTTGTTTAATTGCTTGTGATGTGGAGCTTTTTTCCCGGGCGTCCACTGAAAATGGGCTCCTTGAGCCCAGTGGACATCCCCAGTCACTAAACTGGAAATAAATAATAAATAAATAAATCTCTTAACTGGTTTAAAAGTTATCTCTCAGATAGGCAACATGCAGCTAAATGGCAAGACTCTATTTCTCCCTACCTTCATAACCCTACAGGTGTTCCACAAGGCTCAGTCTTAGGGTCTCTCTTATTTAACATATTCATAAACAATCTCCACCAAGCTATTCCACACACCTCCCTAGTCCAGTATGCAGATGACTCAACCATAGTCTGCTCTGCCCCAAATCCAGCCACTATAAAACAAATGACCCAAACAGCATTCTTTAGTATAGAATGATGGCTCCACAAAAAAACATCTCTCTCTAAACGCCGAAAAAAAAACTAAACTTATGCTGTTTACCCCCAAAAGAAATACTAATGTCAACAGAGAAAGTTTCAATATATTCTCATTAAACTCTATACAAATCAAATTGGTAGCCAACACCAAACTACTAGGAGTCATAATAGATGAGAACCTAAAATTCGACCTGCATATCCAATCAAATATTAATAAAACTCATAAAAAATTAGGGCTACTTTACAGGCGTAACAGGTTCCTCTCTTTACCAACTAAACAAGCTCTAGCCCTCACATACCTTCTTCCATCATTAACATATGGTGCACCATTGCTAATTAACTTGCAATCTTCCTTAAACTAAAACTGGAGTCTTGCTACAACAAAATTGCCAAATTTGCTGCAGGCAACTGCCACTCCTCCCATCATTGGATAGCCTTAAGGAAACTACAATGGCTAGAATTCCCACATTATCTATTACTCATTCAGCTGACCACCTCACATAAACTTATTCACAAAGCATTAGACTGCTCTTAGCTCCTTACTCACCCCCTACTCCCTTCCTAGGCCACTACAATCAGAACACCAACACCCACTCCAAATTCATAAGCCAAATCTACCTTCAGGAAAACTCTTATACTCCTGGATCATTGCCAAATTATGGAACAGCCGCCCACCCCCATACGCAGTGAACATCATCTCTCTAACTTCAAAACTGCCCTTCACAATCATCTCATTTCTAATTGGATATGTAACTGCGCTAATGTACCTACTACTCCCTATGAAGCTGTTACTTGATTCTTTCTAATTTCTAGACTCAACTATGCTACTATGTTATCTGGCAACTCTAACTAGCACCTACTCTAGCCTCTCCATCACTCTATCGCATGCTCTATATCTGCACTAGAAGATGTCTAAACTCACTTTCACAGCACTCTTATTGGTTGAAAAGGTACTAACTTGTTTTCCTACTACTACTAACCTTAATTTCTTCTCTAACTACTTGAACTCGCATTGATACTTTGCATGCCTTCTGCACTTATTTCTATAATATTCCCAGATCAAACACTAATGCTACAGTTTCTGCAGCTTTGTCTACCTGACTATGGTGGACTCTGCCCACTTTAATTTGTTCCTATAACGTACCCCTGTCTCTTTTTGTATATTATGCTTGTATACATTGTAAACTTGTATTATTTTGTTGTTATAAATTGTAAATTTGTATTATTATGCTGTTATACATTGTAAACTTGTATATAAACTATTTTTGTCCTGGAAACTTTTCTCCCCGGGCCTCCACTGAAAATGGGCTCTTTATGGCCTAGTGGACTTTCCCGATAAACAAATGTCAATAAATAAAATAAATAAATAAACTCTATGATGCTCATCCTGTCATTGAGTCTAATCCTAAATGTAGTAAGGGGACTGCTTTCTTTGACATACAGAGATATTTTATCCTAGAGGCAAGGAATTCATTGGGATATGACTTTATCAAACCGATGTGTTCTATTAATTTGTTTTTAAAGATTAAGGTACTTTGTATGGATGTTTGAGGAGCTGTTAGTTCTGCACAGAGATATGAGGTCATGGAAGGTTGGGTCTTTGATGGTATGTTGGGATAAACATCACCACAGAGCAGTTTATAGCTGACAGAACACAAGGACTGAGCAATCGGTTGTTCAGGATAAGGAGTCTTTTGAGTTCAGTAATATATTTGACAGGCAAATGCCAAAGAAGTATTAAAAAAAGATATTTGAGTAAAGGGGAGTAAAAAATTCTAGACACCCTTGATTATTAATGCAGGCAGATAAAATAATTTTCTAACCGTAGTATAGACATGATGATCAAAGGGTAAGGTGTCATCCAGAAAGACGTCTTGATCTCGAATGACAGTGCCTGTCTTTATAGACATGTCTCCAGTGTGGTAGACTATAAAGTATTTTTTTCCTAAGTTGAATAATACTCCATTTTTTTGCACATAGTTTGAGGTTATTGTCCTTGTACCAGTTGTTTGTATAGTCCAACCCTTTTAGTAGTACCCGCACATCAAGGGGTACACAAATACCAGCCCCCTAGTTTGCTTTACAGCTGCTTATAGACATAGTCAATGATCAGGGATATTGGCCTGCAGAACAGAGAAACAAAAGTGGATCTAGTACTCAGCACTGTAGGACACAGACTGTAACGTTTTTAGTTTCTAAGTTGGCACCTGCGATGTTAACAACATGGGTTCTGTACATCAATCATTTACTTATTCACCTCACAACATATGTGCTAATGTTTTGGTTTACAACATTGGCAATAGTACCAACTTGGGGTATGGTATCAAATCTACAACCAAAAAAAACCTGAAGCAAAACAGCCAAAATAAACTAATCAAATCAAATGAAAAGGCTGTGTAACTAGTCAACACCACCAGCTGAATAGATAACAGAAATTTTTATTAACAACCACAGTTAAGCACTACAATCCATAGGACTTGTTCAACCACAGCCAATTTATATATAAAAATTAAACAATCCATATGATGTAAAATTTAAATATATATATAAAATATTTCCACAGTAAAAACCTTGCATTTAGAGAAAAAAATATATATATTAAATAAATAAAAAGTTGTAGAGTTCACACTCATAACCTAGCAGTATGCAATTTTAAAATACTGTTTAAAGAAATTGTGCCATTCAAACCAGGATATTCACTAACATTTAGCCTCATCGGCCATAGTAGTTCATGGTAATCTAGTGTGGGTTCCCAGGGGACATCCCCCCGGGATTTTGAACAGCTGTTCTACTACCATGAAATAATAAAATTTGTTGGTATTACAAATTACCTCATGTTTAAAAAGAGCATTAGATTCTTTATTTCCATTTATATCATAATAATGTTCTTTGTTCTTATATTCTTTTTTAAACTTTTCCAACATAAAAACAGAAACATGAATTACAAAAGGCTAGGTAAACCACACATTTGCTGTTAGAATCATACCTAGATGTAAATTTAAACTTATAATTAATGCCTTTTAAGTATAATTCACTTCCTTCAAAGATATATTTGCACTGCCTACAGGTAATAACAATTAGAAAAAGTTAGTTTTCTATAAATAGTAGATTTGTTTTTTCCCATCCCTAAATCTTTGACCAATGATATATCTAGGTAATTAATATTGACACTAGAGTATTTATAAGTAAACTTTAAAAATGTAGTAGTGGAATGAATATATGTTATAAAATAAACCAACTGTTCATAATTACCTTTCTGCACCATAAATATATCATCTAAAAATGAAATGAGGCTATAATATTAGAGCAATATGTAGAGCAGTATGTAGGATTTATAATTACTATTGGTTAGGTTTAAGTGATCCTGATAAATGTTGCAGCAGATTATACATTTATGCATTCCCAAAAAATTGTATACTGGGCCCATAGTGAAAAAACTGCCTCATGGCCCAAGGTGCATCTAATCCATCACTGTTCAGGAACATAGCCTGTGGCTAAACTTAAGATGATCAAGTTTAAGAGGGAATCTGCAAGGGTGTATTTGGCACTGTTTACTATACAATCAGGTATGTTGTCTGGTCTCACTGAAGTAATATTTTTGGATTTTGTGAGCATTATTAGGACACGACTCCTTTAAGATTTTAGGTGGTGCTAGGAATTCAGGGATTTGCAGAGCTGTGATGGGACTGGATATTAGCATAATGGTGAAGGCATTAACCTTATAGACACAAGGTACAGAGTTTGATTCTCATCTGTGAAGGAAATTGGATTGGCTTAAAATAGCTGACAAGTCACCTAGCCTAATACTTACCTACAAACCACAGTTTTGGGTTGGAGGTTGGCATAATAATTAAGGCATTTACCTTACAGATCCAAGGTGTAGGGTGTGATTCTCATATGGGATAATTGGCTATGCTTAAAATGACCCACAAAGCTAGTATAGTATTTAACCTATGAACCTGTTAAGGCTGTCTCTGGGATGAAATCTGCAGTAAACGTGTCTGCAGTATATTAGTTATTTATTTATTTTATTTATTTTTATTTGTCCATTGGTAAGTGGGAAAGTCTGACTTAACCAATGGCCCATTGTCAGTGGAGGGCTGGGGAGAAAAGCTCCACAACAGATTCAAAAACATTTAAACAGTAGTTGATGAGCAATTGCATGCAAGGAGGGAAAAGCTCTGCAACAGATTAATATTTTAAAATGAGATGGGCAGAAAGGCTCTACAAAACATGTATAAAACACATTTTACAATGGCTGATAAGTAAATTATATACCAAGGAAGAAAATTCCCAAAACAGATGAAACACAAACAGATTGAGGTACATTTTTTAGAATATTACTGGGATAAACTGTGATCAAGAATACAATATGAACTGCAAGTAGCAAGACACTTTGCAAAAGTGGATAACCTATGTCAGGTAAACTAATACATAGTTACTCAAAATATTGACTATATGTCTAATAATGTATGGAGTTGAAAAATAATAGAGCATTCTGTTGACAACATTGACAGAGTAATAGAATGAGATGAGGGAAAATTAAGGACATGGTGAGAGAGTTTATTATCAGAAAGATAAGAATGTTATGGGAGTACATGAGACAGGAAAATAAATAGTAGAAATTGTCAGCTGATGAGGTAGAAAAGCATACATTAGTACTACTACATCATTAAAGAGAGCTTCATTTGATCTTAGGCGATTACTAACTGATAATATATGGAGATGTTAGTGAATTTAGAGTGGGAAATCATTGTTACAGTGAGTAGGTTGTCATGTACCTGTTTGGAGGGGTGTATAGGTATAGTTACAGGTGTCAGATATTTTTAGAATGGTCTTGAAATTGGAAAGGTTGCTAGTATGTTTAAGGAACAAGGGGACAGAGTTCCAGGAGTGGGCTACATACCTGGAATAGAGAGAGGTTCCTGCTGACCGGTGTGGTTTGTAGGTAAAAAGAGTATTTTGTTTCCAGAATGAAGGGGCCTAGCAGGGGTGTGTGTATACAAAAAGTCTAGCAGGGCTTTGCTTTGTCTGGTTTGTATGTTAATTTGTGGACTCAGAGTAGGTGGGTATAAGTGAGTTGCTTGGGTGATTCAAGCTAATCAAGCTGTTTTAGGGTTAAGCAGTGATGGGCTCTGTTTGATGAGTTAGTGGCAAATGTTGCTGTTGTATTGTAGCTATGGTTTAGTTTATTTTGGATGGAAGCTTGAAGGTTAAGCAGCACTGGGAAGCCATTTAAAGTGGGGAGCAGGAGTGTATGTGCGAGGAGTTTCCTGGATGAGGCAGTTAGGTTTTTTTTTTTTTGTTCTATAGTGAGTCTCTAATTCTTGATGTGTTTTTTTGATAACCTGCTGAACATGCAAGTCATATTTCAGGTTATCATTAATTGTCATGCCTAATAGCTTAGTATGGGAAGACTTCTATAGGGGTGTTAACAGAAGCAGTTATTGAGAAATGCTGTTTGAGGTGTGTTAGGGCTTTTGGAAGAATAACAGCTTTGTTGTTTTTTTTTTTTTTGGATGGAGTAGAAGCTGGTAGTTGTTGAGCCATCTTTCAACTAATGGAAATGACCCTTAGGTGAGGTGTTGTAGAGTAATTATGTTACAGCAGAACAGATTAATGTGGGTTCGTCAACATATATGAGGTGTTGCAGGGTAATTACATTACAGCAGAACAGATTAATGTGGAGTCATCAGCATATTGTATAAGGTGTTGTAGATTAATTATGTTACTAGCAGAACAGATTAATGTGGGGTCTTCAGCATATTGTATGAGGTGTTGTTAGGTAATTATGTTACTAGCAGAACAGATTAATGTGGCATCATTAGCATGTTGTGTGAGGTGTTTTAGAGTAATTATGTTACTAGCAGAACAGATTAATGTGGAGTCAGCATATTGTATGAGGTGTTGTAGAGTAATTATGTTACTAGAAGAACAGATTAATATGGAGTCATCAGGATATTGTATGTGGTGTTGTAGAGTAATTATGTTACTAGCAGAACAGATTAGTGTGGAGTCGTCACCATATTGTATGAGGGATGGCTGATATTTGGTGAAGTGTAGGTTGTTGGTTGGAGCGTTTCTCCCCGGGCCTCTGCTGAAAACAGGCTCTGTGGAACCTAGTCGGACATTCCCGGTCAACAAATGTTAAATAAATTAAATAAATAAATAAATAAAAATAAAAATATTGAAAAGCAGTGGCCCCAATATGGAACCTTGGGGAACACCTGTTTGATGGGTAGGAAGGACAAGAAATGACTAATCCATTTAACAGACTAAAGTCTATTAGAAAGGTTGTTTGGGAACCAGATAGTGGAGGTATTTGATAGGCCAAGTGAAGAGAGTTGTTTTAGAATCATGTTACGAGAAATTGTATTGAAGACTTTGGATAGATCCAGAAACATAGCAGGACCCATTTGGCCTTTTTTCTCTGGCTAGGTTAATAGTCTTCATGCTATACCCTGGTCTGAAACCATATTGTGTGGGGGTAAGGAGGTTGTTCATTGGTAAATGTGTCATTAATTGATTATGAGTGCATTTTGCAAGGATTTTGAAAGTGCGAGAGAATGGCACTGGGTCTATAGCTGGATATGTCACTGGAGTTACCACACTTTTGAAGTGGGAGGATGTGAGATTTTTTTACATGATGCTGGGACATGTGATTCCTAAATAGACCTATTTATGAAAATGGATACTGGAAAGGAAATTGAGATATCTGTTATTTTTATTAAACCGCAATGAATTCCATCGGGAGATAGTGTACTTGGTTTAATTTGTTTGAGGTATTTCTTGATTGTTGTGAAGGATACTGGTTGAAAGGAAAAAGGGTGAGTATTAGTGGACTTAGGTAGTGAGAGGGAATGGGATGTGGTCAGGTTATTTCATGAGGCTGAGTTGTTTTTAGCTTGGTTGTCAAGTAGTTTAGTGATTCTAGAAAGAAAGTAATCATGAAGAGTGTTGGCTGTTTCTTTATGTGTGCAGTGGAGCTTGGGCTTTGGTTGTACATTTGTGCCATGGTGTAATATTTTACATATGGTGGCCCAGAATTGCCTAGAAGTTTTGTAGCATCTATCCTGCCAATTCTAGTAATAAAGGTTTTGGTCAAGTTTTAGCTGGCATTTGGTTTTATTTTGTATTAGTTTTGTTGAAGATCATTTTCTGTTTTAGTATTGAATCATGCCTTCCAGGCTTTACCTCCATTCTACATTAATTTCCTGGTGGTAGGAGTGAGCCAATGAGCAGGGCAGTTTTGCACTCTTTTAAGCCTAAGCTGAGAACCGCTCTTTAGTAGTTCCATAAATATCTTATTAAAATAGACAGCATCTTAATCTAATGGCACGAATTTTAGGGTGTTCCAGTTACTGGATTGTAGTGAGTTGTTAAAGTTATGGGTCAAAGATGGTTTTGGTGGGAGGAAGTTCTGAATTAGTAGTATGTTTGTGAAGTGGAGTTAGGGTGAGAAATAAAAGTAGAGGGGCTGGGGGAACAGAGTCAGTTGTACTTAGCAGTATTGTAGATTAGCCAAAAACAATCTGATAAGATTTTCTGACTGCAGAACATCTTTTTTTTTTAGTTTAACTTGTATTAGTGGTGTTTGCTTAACTCTAACAATCTATAGGTTAGTTTCATTATTGTTAGAGGAAGTTTCTTTCTATGAAGTAAGGAAAATATATATGTGACAACTGCAGAACTAGGCAACCTAGAGAGACAGACTGTGTGTGTGTGTGTGTGTGTGTGTGTGTGTGTGTGTGTGTGTGTGTGTGTGTGTGTGTGTGTGCGTGTGTGTGTGTGTAGGGGGGTAATGATGCACTATTAACGGAAGGGTAACTAGCTGTCAGATAATGCTTGAAAAATGCCCTATTTAACTTAATAAAACGGTTGGTGCTTACTATGTCCCAAGTCTTGTACGCAAACTAATAGTGGTCAGTGTGACAACAGGTCAAAATTATCTGAGAGGACTTAAGATAATTTGTAGCAGTTATTTAAAAACAATAACATACAGGACTGTTTATGCAGACTCAAAAATCTTGCCTAGCATTAGTACAGGTACCCTTTGTTCTTTAAGACTTGTTTACAGACTATACTCACTCTTGGAGACACTGGACTTTAGGAGGGAGAGCTGTGGTTGCTGGTAATAGCTGAGGGCTGACACGGTCCTTTATCTAGGACAAGTGATGAGAAGGCAAAAGAAAGGAAAATAAATTAGTGTCTGAGAATTAAATCACAATGAGCAACTGCAATACTATGAAAAAGGCAGATTGTGTTAGAAAGCTGGCCTTCTCTACTTGCCGACTGAAAAAGCTTTGGCCAAAAATACTGAGAGACCAGCAAGCTGAAAACTTCAGGAAGAGGTAGAACCAGATTGGGCTCAAAAGTAAAAAAAATATTGTGGCTCACTTGAGTTAATCTAGAAAAGGAAAACCAGCTTACTCTACATACCCACTGAAACAACGTTGACCAAGCATAGCAACACACCAGCAAGCTGAAAAACTTCAAGAGGGTCACAGTGCAGAGACAGAAATGCAAAACTTATGAAGACTTGAGTTAATCTAGAAAAGGCTGCTAGTTTTTTTTCTTTTTTTGGGGGGGGCTGTAGATTAGCCTTCCCTAAGGTAGATTAGTACAAATGTATATAACAGCAGAGCATAGTTAAAAATACACAATCTGCTCATCAAACATTACAAATATATAGTTCATAGCTATAAAGATTTAATCAGCTCAGCAAGAATATAGGAGGCAAGCAGTGTATATTAGATTTTTAAATATTGGCAGTACAATATATACAGCTAGAAGGAAGTAATAATTTCTGATTACTTAGTTACGTCCTTTGTGTCAGAGTAAATTATATTATTTTGAATTACTTCAGAGTGCTGCATGGCATTGTTTCTTAGTTTCCTAACAGAGTAGGAGTAATAACTGGCTTTAGCCTCAAATGCTTGTTTTCACTGATGTTTAGCTTTGGTCCTACTAATTGTAGATCTCAGTTCCTTGCTGTTCCTTTTAACAAAGTCTTTAAACTGGCTGGATTTATATTTATTGTAAGATTTTAGGATTTTTTTCTCTTTTATAGAGCATGTTTATGTTAATGGACCATCACAGTGGTTTGCTTTGAATTTCCAAGTATGTTTGGTTTTCTTAGGGGTTGTTTGGTTGCAAGCATTTTTCCTAAGTGGGAGTAAAGCTCTGAAGCTTAAACAGCAGTTGCAGCTTCATGGGGACTGACGGTATTACAAACAAATATATATATCTCATGAGAAAGTTTGGGTATATATGCTTTCTTGACGTCTTTATATTCAGATTTGTTCACCGGTGTGGGGTTTATGGCTTTAAAGGAGAAGCGTATTGGTTTCTGGTCACATTTAACCAGTGATGGGGAGACTATGGGAATGGTAGAGTTGGGGGTTATGATGGTAAGAATGAGGTCTGGAATGTTACACCCTCTAGTGGGCTCGTTTACAAGTTGAAAGGAATTATCATTAACACAGTCCTTACCTTAGATGTTTAGGAAAAAACAATTAATTGATGGGTAATTGAAATCCCTCATTATGGTGGAATTTCTCATTTTGGGTATTTCAGAAACTACATTCAGGAATTTCTCATGGTCATCTGGTGACAAGGAGGTTGAGGGTAAGTTGGAATTCAATACACTCAGTTTGAAGGTCTCTGGGGACCTATCCAGCAATGATATAGTCCCAGACAAATACTGGAATGTCCTCAGCATTCCCCTCTGTCACCTTCCATGCACTGGTACAAGGTACGACCCTGACCTCTGACCAATGCCTGTGTGGAGTTTACATGTTCTCCCTGTGTCACTCTGGGTTTTGTCCCACTTCCCAAAAATCATGTTGAGTGTTTCCACCTCAAACTCTCCCAAGAATGGAGTTGTGGGCAGCAGCACAGACTCCAGATGGTGCCTACTGAGGGATGAATTGTAGAGATCAACCACTCTTGGCATCAACTATGCTGCACAGTATTCTCTTGACAGGAGAACATGGATAATAGACTGCATGCCATTTCAGGGCTAGCCACTAGATGATGTTAAAACTCTCTCTAGGTGATTGTGTCACATTGACTAATGTCATCGAAAATGGGCATATGTATTTGATGGTGATAAGTGGGTTGAGGATCTGGCCAACTCCAACCAACATCAGGGACCAATGCTAATGTTGGGAAGGGTCTACGTGCCCCTGTTGGCCAGTTTGTGCCTGACATAAAGCCCAGTAACTCTGGGTCAGAAAGATAGTGGTCAGCTTTTGTTCAGTTGCCCAGTTTGAGTTATGTAGGATAGCTGTGTTGAGTGAAAGCCGGACATAAAACCTATCAACCTACCAAACATGAACTACGAATTGCTACACTGAATGTAGCTTCACTAACTGGACACGGCTTAGAAATGTTTGACATGATACTAAGGAGGAATCTGGACATCCACTGTATCCATGAGACAAGATGGAAGGGCAGTGCAGCTTGGCTTGGGGTCCAGAGTCTACCAGTCATGGGAAAGATGGACTAGAAATGGTGTGGGAAATGTGATGAGAGAGAGGCTTCAGAAGACAGTGAAGGATGTCATCAGAAGTGACAGACACATGGCAATCAGACTCCAGTGTAAGGATAGGGCAATATTCATAATCACAGCCTATGCCAACTGGCAGGGTTGTGATTGTAAGGAAAAGAATGCATTCAAACAGCAGTTGCAGGGCTTACTAGATAAAGCAGGACAACTTTAAGTTGGTATTGATAATGAGAGATCTAAATGCACATACTGGCACAGGCAGAAGAGGATATGTGGACTGCCTGGGTCACATGGGAGGGGGATAGGAATAAAGGAGGAAAGGTAATTCTAGACTTCTGTCTGGCAAATGACTTGATGGAGGCCAACACATAGTTCAGCACGAGAAGCAGTCACGAGATCACATACAAGGCTGCCTAACATACAACTCAGGTCGACTTCTTCCTAGTATGGAAAGGGTACTGGGGTAGAATCAAAGATTGCAAAGTTATCCCCTGTTGAACAGTCAGCGCACAACATAAACCACTGCTTGCTACAATCAGATGCAGGCCTTTGCCTGAGAAGATTCTAAGGTCAATAGAGACTAGGCTGAAGACATGGAAGTTAACTAGGGAGAAAGCCCAAGGCTTCAAGGAAATAGTGAGGATTCTAGCACCTCAGGAAGAACAGGAAACAGCATGTGTGAGGACTACAGAATAAATATGTGGCCTAGCCAGGTATGGAAATAAGGTACATAAGGAAAGCTGGTGATAGAATGCAGAAGTCCAGGAAGTCATCAAAAGAAAGGAGGAGTGCATGAAATAGTGGGAGATAGAAAAGACAGACCAGGCTAGGAAGGAATACTAGTTGGCTAACAAAGAGGCTAAGACAGCAGTTGCAATAGCAAAGAACAAGGCAGCAAAGGCACTTTACCAGCTTCTGGAAAGTGACTCAGCAGATGGTACAAATAAACTCTATCAGGTTGCAAGGAAAAGACAGAACAATAAAGAAGATAGCCATCAGGCACACTTTATAAGGAACTCGAGCAGCATCCTGCTCACCAGCTCACAGGACATCAAAGGCAGATAGAAGAAATATTTCCAGCAGCTTCTGAATGAAGAAATTCTGCAGAAGCTGTACCGTCCCAGACACACCCTACAATATCCGAAAAAGAGGAGTCCACCCTAGAAGAAGTAAGAACAGCATTAAGGAAAAGGAAGTCAGGAAAAGTAACAGGTTCAGATGAGGTCACAGCAGAGGTGATCAAGATGTTGTGTGACTTAGGGAAAAATTACTCCACAGGGTACTCATAGCAGTATGGAGAGAGAGGTATATAAGCTTTGAGACAGTATCTGAAAAGGTCCCATGAAAGCTGATTTGGGCAGTCTTTTGATGGTTCTAAGTCCCAGAAACATTTGTAGGATTAGTACAGGCTATGTACAAGGGACCAATGACACAAGTATGAACAGTTTTTGGACTCACAGAGGGGTTCCCAGTGTGGGAGTGGGTGTGCATCAGGGTTGAGGTCCGAATGCACTTCTGTTCATACTGGTCATGGACGACAGGTTGGAGGGGACAGATCAACAAAGATGTTGTATTTAGGCAATGTAGCATTACAGGTAGACTGAACAGGAATTTCAGCAAATGATAGGGAAATGGAATGCAAAACCAAACTGAGCAAAGATAAGGCAGTTGTAACGGCAGCAAATGTTGGAAAGCAGAAGGAGATGAAACTTGAGATAGAAAGGAAAACACTGCAACAGGTTAACAACTTCAAATATCTGGGAGGGGTGATTGAGAAGGGAAGACTAAATGAGGAACTCAAAGCTAGAATCAGAAGGGCTGCAGGCAGGTGGCACAGAGTGTCAGGGTTAGTGTGCGACAGAAAAGTGCAAGAGAAGCTGAAAAGTAAGGTGTACAAAACAGTGGTATAATCAGTACTCCTGTATGATGCAGACACACGGGCAGTAAAGGCAGAGCAGTTGAGGAAGCTAGAGATGATGGCGATGAAGTGCCTGGGATGGCTGGAAGGATGTATATTGTGGGATTGATGATGAAATGTGAACATCAGGGCAAAAACCCAAATAGCTCAAATTTCAGAGAAGGTCAAAGAGAACAGATTATGGTGGTTTGGGTACATGTGCAGGAGAGCAGAAGGCAATCTGTCTTCTTTGGGAGCAACAGGAAGAAGGCAAAAAGAAACGAGAGTATCCAGCAAAAAGATGGATGGACTGTGTGAGAGAAGACCTGTGATAGCGAGGCATGACTGTTGAAGAAGGGAGAAGAGTAGCATTGAATTTAGAGACAGAGTGACAGTTGATGTGATACTATGAACCCCTGCAGAAGAACGGGAAAAAGGAGATGATGACGACTTCCGTCAGGCCTGAAATCACTAACCCATTTACAGAGAGAGAGGCCTGAAATCACTAACCCATTTACAGAGAGAGGCCTGAAATCACTAACCCATTTACAGAGAGAGAGGCCTGAAATCACTAACCCATTTACAGAGAGAGAGGCCTGAAATCACTAACCCGTTTACAGAGAGAGAGGCCTGAAATCACTAACCCATTTACAGAGAGAGAGAGGCCTGAAATCACTAACCCATTTACAGAGAGAGAGGCCTGTCTTTACACTAAAACTATGCCTTGGTTACAACACAGATAAGGATGTTTGCAAGTTGCAGGAGGACCTCAGGGTCAGGAAATGTATTATTTATATGTTATGGCATTGAGAAAGACTACCTTAAGGTAAACTGAGAGAGAGGCCTGAAATCACTAACCCATTTACAGAGAGAGTGACCTGAAATCACTAACCCATTTACAGAGAGAGAGGCCTGAATTCACTAACCCATTTACAGAGAGAGAGGCCTGAAATCACTAACCCATTTACAGAGAGAGAGGCCTGAAATCACTAACCCATTTACAGAGAGAGAGAGGCCTGAAATCACTAACCCATTTACAGAGAGAGAGGCCTGTCTTTACACTAAAACTATGCCTTGGTTACAACACAGATAAGGATGTTTGCAAGTTGCAGGAGGACCTCAGGGTCAGGAAATGTATTATTTATATGTTATGGCATTGAGAAAGACTACCTTAAGGTAAACTGATTTTAAACATGTTAAAGTTTTTTTTTTAATTATATTGTAAGATGCAGCAGCTGGACTCTGCCTAAAAAGCATTATGGGGATAACAAAGAGATTTGGCCAGCAGGCAGAAGGCAAGGAAGGAAAAATGCAAGCTATTCTTTGTGAAGCAAGTAGATCAGTCAGCTGTCTCATCCCACACTGGCATATAATGGACCTCTTAGAATGACACCAACTACTTAGCCAGTTGTAGCTAAGTATGTTGAAACTAATTATCCAACCTTTGTATATGGACATTGTTCTAGGTAAAGGTAAGATTTCATTTAGCACTAGTGTCTTACTTACATTTGACATGGGCAAAATGAGGACCTCAAGTCATGAGCCATCATGTGGTTAATATCAAACTCACCCAGAGTGAAGTATCAAATGGCCCCTGCAGTACCACACATTCTGGAACCTAAGAGACAACTAAGTGCCACACTGCCTTTGTTCAGCCTTGCGGGCATGGAGTCTGTGTGTCAAATGCTGGAGTCAAAATCACCAACACATTTCTGCTTGTACCTGTGGGTTCAGTGGCAACACCCTGATAACTTTTCATTGCGTGTGTGGGTGGTGGTGTAGTATTTATAGATATATTCTGAGGATTTTTCTTCTTGGTTCTAGGCAGGTTCAGCAGTGTCTTTTTGATAACCTCAGTATAATTCGATTTGGAATAAGTATGTAGGAATGTGCAGCTGCAGCATTTCTTCACTTAAAAAATTACCCACAGCACCCCTTTTCAAAGTAGCCATGACTAAGATGCCCTATGGGGAAGTGCTGTGCACCTGACCTGACCACTGAATTTACAGGCATTCTGCTCTGCCTACCCATAAGCTAGAGAACAAAACTGATTCATTGTCTAGCTTGTCTGTGGAATGGCAAGGAACAAAAAGACCACACATTTTAAACAGGAAAGAGGATGTGATTGCTGTGTTTAAACCAGCAGTGGAAGTCCGAAGAATGAGATAAGCATTTTTTAATCCTGGACGATAACCAGATAGTGTGCATAGTAGATGGCATTTTACAGGACTGATGCTGGAGTGAGTATTTTGCTGTTTCTGGCTTGCAAATCTGTGTTTGTGTGAAATGGATGTTTTATTTATTTTTTTTATTTTACTACAGTAAGGTGGCTGTTAGCAAAATAGCTGTAATTGCTAGGTATGACTGGGCTGTCTGTGGATGAAATTGACCAACCTTAATGTTGCTTGCTAATTATTCTGGCTTGTGGGAATCAAGATGGAAAGTATGACTATTATTTATGTGAAACAAAGATGAAATACATTACAGTTGTAATGGAATTAATTTTGTATCACACTCATACTTCTATGCTGTACATAGTCAACACAGTTGTAATTCTTGGGTTGAGTTGGACTGTCTGAGGAAGAACTTGACTGATCCTTTTGTGGTTTGCTAAATTTGAACAGTTAATTTGGCTTTGCCTGGCTAGGGTGCATTTATGTGACAAAGCTGACATGCTTTACTGCAACTGCTGTGTGCTTGTGTGAAACAAATTTGAAATACATTACTGTGGACATTGTCACTTTGGTTACTTGCTTTTTTACAGTAGTTAGGCATTGAAGGTGTACACAGTCAACAGACTTGTTATAATTGGTACGTAGAGTTGCAGTCTATGGTTGAAAGTAACTGACTCTGTTGTCATGAACAAGTTAAATAGTTGTTAATCAGGGTTTGCAGGACCAGTGTGCATTTGTGCAAAGCATGTTGGGATATTTTAGTGTAGCCATTTTAAATAACAGATATCTGAGGTATACACAGTCAATAAAATGACTGTAACTATTATCATGGAATCTGTCTGTGGATAAAAGTGACTTGTCACTGCTGTTGTCTGATTACTGTTAGAGAGTCACTGATCTGGTATGGCATGACTAGGCTCATGTAACTCATTATATTCTCTGAACTCCAGTGTAAAATTATGATTGCTATGGCTTATGCCTCTATGCACTTTTGTATTTATGAGATGAAGTGCATTCAAAAGTAACAAGTTGGCCATAGGTTCTTTCACATTCTAAAACAGACAAGTATACACAATAAGATGCAATTTCTGCTGGTCTGAGCTGACTGCATGTAAGAACAACTGATCTGTGGCACAGCAGCATGGAGAATAACACTGGCTTCTCACAACACTTGGTTATCGGGTTGGGTTCTTAGCTGTGGCTCCTTCTGTGTGGAGATTGCATATTCTCCCTCTGTCTCTGTCTTGCAAGGTAGCTGTGAAGAGACAATTAAGGGTTTTATTCAGTTACTGCAGTTTCTTTCAACGCACTAATACATGCCACAGGTGATTTAGAATTCATCCAATTTGCCTGGAGGTAAATGTGCAGAAAGAGAGAGAGAGTGAGAGAGAGAGTGTGTGCGTGTGTGTGTGTGTGCGTGAGCGTGCGCGCGTGCATGTGTGTTTGTGCACATGTGTGTGTATCTATATGTGTGAAAATTGAGGTTTATCTGTGGACACAAACACTGTATTAGTAGGTACATACTTCACACTTCTAGGTAGTAGCAAAAAAAAGTTAACAAGTAGTTATCGTTCAAAAATAAGGCATAAAATATGTCACAGAACATGTAAACTACTGGGACATCTGGCAGCCTTGCTGCCCTCACAAGTCTGACTAAATAAGGGTTTATTAACACAAGCATACTGGGGGTGGGGGTCCAATATCAATCTTTGCCCACAAACCCATGTAATATACAAATGGCTCTACACAGAGGTGTTTATAGAAGATCTCTGTGTGGCAGGTAAGGACAGCATGGTCATTATTACTTTTACTTTCATCCCAATCAGACCTCAGAGGTTTGCATACAAGATTCCTATAACATATTTAGGGCCAGTGCACTGTCTAGGAGCAACAAGTTAGAATACATTTCTGTGATCATTATTTTTTTTTTCATTTGGCTTACAGTGGTACATTTTATATTTTATATATATATATATATATATATATATATATATATATATATATATATATATATATACATGTACACACACACACACACACACACACATATATATATATATATATACATACATACATAACGCATGCACTTAAGTCACTCCACAACAAGTGCAAATATGACTGTGTCATTGTCCATGATGGAGTGAATGACTAGAGACGTACCTCCCTGGACTACATGAAAAGAGACATGGAAGAGCTCTTGGATCATGTGACCCAGGCAGGTATGACCCTAGGCCTGAGTAGCATCCTGCCTTCACCCAGAATGACACCACAGTATAAGGACAACATGATTGACTTCAACAATTGGCTAAGCTTATGGTGTCATTCAAAGGGGATCCAGTATCTGTCTGCCTGGGACGACATGATCGACAAACCACGATGCTTTGCCAGAGATGGTCTGCACCTGTTGCCCCTGGGATTCAGGTTACTGGCTAAGGCTTTTGCCACCCCTATAGATCCTTTTTTAGGCAAGGCTCAAAGGACAAAAACACCACCATAACAGGTACATGTATGCAAAATCTGAAGGTAATGCAACTCAATGTTAGAAGTCCACACCTCAAAATGCTCTCTCTCGAGGCACTCCTAAAAATGGAGAACATCGATATCTGTGTAGTAACTGAGACCTGGTTCAAGGCTAAAGAGAGCACCCCTGCAATACCAGGCTACAACTTTTATCACACTTTTCGGCCACCAAACCCGGACCAAAACGCTAGAGGTGGAGGAGTGTCCATATTCACCAGGGATATTCCCACCTCCAGGCTAGTTGCCCAACACAATTCATCCAAAATTCTCCAGGTGCAACTAGCACCAGGTAAGACTGCAATCCAAATTGTAGCTTGCTACAGATCCCCCACCATGCCCCAAGATTTTCACTACACCTTTCTAAACATACTGGAAAATATTAAGATACAACCAAACACCCTAATACTGGGTGATTTCAACTACTCTGCCATTAACTGGGAAAACTACTCATGTACCAACACCTTTCCCCAACGGTTCTTGGAATTAATAAATTCCAATGCCCTGGATCGACTAATCCATAGTACCACCAGGGGCTCCAGTATCCTGGACCTGGTCATTACCAACATGGGAAATCGATGCTCCACACTAATGTTCACCCTCTTGTTGGTTAGGTCTGACCATAAGCTAATCACCTTTGACATCTACATCCCACCCCCTAGTAAGGAAACATCCGTAAAAAACTTCTTCAAGGCCAACTTCATGCTTCTCAACTCAGAAGTGACAAACTTCATGACACCCATGTAGATGGGAACTGAAAGTTTGAATGCCGAACCCTACACTAAAGCACTGTATGAGCACATCCACTCGCGCATGAATCGTGCCATGCCAAATAGAATCAAGATGCTCTCCTCCAAAAAAAGGAAGCCAATCTGTTGGTCCTCTGTCATAACCAAAATATACAACAGAAGGAAGAAACTGTTGCAGAAAAGAGGAAAATCCCAGGATGCAAAAAACTCCATTACCAGCCTCAGTAAGAAGCTGAGATCCCTCATAAAATCCTTCCTCCAAAGCTAGTTACGAAAATAAAATTGCCAAAGATTCCAAAGACAACCACAAGGCATTCTATAGTTATTTCAAGAATCTAAATGGCAATGCTCAGATCTGCTCTGAGCTACAACAGAATGGCATTAAATATACTGATCCCAAGGACATTGCCAATATCCTGGCAGATCGATTCAGTGCCAGCTTCACCCCCCTCTCATCCCCTAAAGGGCCAATCTTAATACAGAAAGATTGCCAAATTCTGGTAATTACGGCCACACAGGTAAAAACCGCACTCTCCAAAGCTAAGAATACAGCATCCATGGGACCAGATGACATCCCGGGCTGTGTACTACATGAACTACATAATGAACTGGCACCTCACCTAAGTGTCGTGTTTAATCATAGCCTCACCTCAGACTTCATGCCCAGTGAGTGGCGCACAGCTACAGTTATCCCACTCCACAATGGGGGATCCACCTTTTATCCTGGGAACTACCATCCCATCAGTCTGACGAGCCTGATCTGCAAGGCAATGGAACGTATTATCATGGAACTTATAAACAAAGACATTGGCAATCTTCAAACACTGAACCCCACCCAGTTTGGGTTCGTGAAGGACCGATCGTGTCTCCTAAACCTGATTGACTTCTTGGAATCAGTCTCCAGAGCCATGGACAAGGGTAAGGCAGTCCACACAGCCTATCTGGACTTTGCCAAGGCCTTCGACACCATCCCCCACTCTAGAATTATAGATAAACTTACTAAGCTGGGCATAAATCCGTACGTCACTCGATGGGTTGCCAACTGGCTTACTGACAGAACCCACACTGTAAAAGTAGCCGACTCCAAATCCAGCTACAAACAAGTGACAAGTGGAGTACCTCAGGGTTCAGTCCTGGGACAGCTCTTGTTTGGCATCTACTTCTCTGAAGTACAGGCCAACACTGATGGACTCTGGCTAACAAAGTTCACAGATGACTGCAAACTGGGAGCCTTATTGAATCCCAAAATGATGTGGATATTCTACAAAAGGGCCTTACAGAAACAGATGCTTGATGCCAGAGCCATGGGCTCAAGCTCAATGCCAAGAAGTGTATAGTTATCCCCTTTGGGAAAAAAACATGTACCCTTGAATTACCACATAGGTGGCAGTACACTAAATACCAAAAGTGTGATAAGAGACTTAGGAAAACTGGTGGACAGTGGTCTCACCTTTGATAACCACATCGCTACAACAGTCAGGAAATCTTTCTATGTGGCACACCTCATCACTAAGGGCTGTTCATCCAGAAAAAAGGAGGTCATTGTTCCACTGTGCTCATCCCTCATTAGACCCATCATAGAGTACAATGCCCTGTTTGGTATGTATCTCACAAGACATCTGCAACAACTGGAAAGGCCGCAGAAACACCTCTCTAAAAGAATCACAGGCCTAAAGCAGATGCCCTATGCTGACCGACTAAAAAAACTCCAGCTATACTCTGTCACATATCATCTACTCAGAGGCGATCTCTGCTTAACATACAAGGCCATGTCAAACCCAGAATTGTTGGACATGCTACACTTAAAGAAATCCCAATCCATCAAAGCCACATGCTCCAGGGACCTAAACCTTGTCATCACAATGAACAAAACTTACTGAAGAGATAGGTTCCTGACCCAAAGACTCCCCATACTCTGGAATAGACTGCCCATACATGTCAAGCAGAGTGCCTCCTTGGACCTCTTCAAAAGGAACCTTGACGACTGGATGGGAGATAGGAAATTTACCCCGGGGATCACGTCAGTCGGCCTGCTAGACAGGGATCCAGGGAAGTAAATATTGTGGGAAGAAATAGCCAGGGAATTGTTATGGCTAGGCTTGTATAGGCCCTAGGGCTGATAGCCTAGTACAATATATGAACCTATGAACCTATATGTATATATATATATATATATATATATATATATATATATATATATATATATCTAGGATCATAGGATCATAGGAGGTTACTAGGCTATTGGGCTTAAGGCCCTTATAAGCCTAGCCAAGGGTTTAGCCCATGTTTAGACAAGTCAGCTCCCAGAGCCCCAGTCCAGCAGGGACACAGGTGGAATCCCAGGAGTGTATTTTCTGCTTCCCATCCAGTTATCCAGGTTGCACTTAAAAAGGGATAATGAGGTGCTCTGCTTGATGTGGAGAGGGAGTCTATTCCATAGGTGGGGGAGTCCCTGGGACACAAATCTATCCCGCCAACAAGTCCTATTGATAGCACAGACCAGGCTGAGGTCACGCATATGGGTTGCTCGAGTGGAGCTTGACTTGCAGATATGCAGCAGTCCCATCAAGGCAGGGTCTATGATTGCTTTGTATACCAGACAGAGGTCATATCTGAGGAGTCTGTATGAAACTGAGTAGAGGGACAGGGCTTTTATCAGACCTGTGTAGGGTAGGTGCTTGAGGCCATGGATTCTCCTGGTGAAGAACCTCTGTGGTCTCTCCAGCCGCTGCATGTGCTTTGCGAGGTACATGCCGAAGGGGGCGTTGTACTCAATACTTGGCCTTATAAGGGAAGAATACAGGGATTTTATGACCTCTTTGTCCCTGGATGAGATACCCTTACTTATGAGGTGGGCCATGTAGAAAGCTTTTCATACAATGGAAGCAACATGCAGGTCAAAAGTCATGTTGCTATCAACCTGGGTGCCCAAATTCCTCACTACTGATTGGATACTTACGACATTGTTATTAATGTGATAATATGCGGGGATGTCACTCTCCCCAAAGATGATCATGATGCATTTTTTGGCATCCAGCTTGAGGCCATGTTTCTGGAGCCACTCATTTGTTTGGGTGAGACCCTCTTGCAGGACGTCCACATCACTTGGTGAATTGATGACTGCACCCAACTTGCAGTCATTTGCAAACTTGGCCAGCCATAGCCCACTGGTTTTGGCCTGCACCTCAGGGAAGTATATCTCAAATAACAGAGGTCCCAAGATTGATCTCTGGGGTATGCTGCTCTTTACGGGTCTACTGCTTGAGGTGGCTTCCCCTATTTTGATTAGGTGGGTTCTATCAGTGAGCCAGTTTGCTACCCATCTGGTAACATATGGATTGATGCCTAGATGAGAGAGTTGATCTACTATGCCTGAGTTGGGAATAGTGTCGAAGTCTTTGGCCAGGTCAAGGTAGGTGGTGTGCACCATCTTCCCCTCATCCATGGCTTTGGTGACTGTCTCAAAGAAGTTAACCAGATTTAACAGACATGACCTCCCCTTGACAAAGCCAAACTGTGTGGGGTTGAGTGTTTTGAGGTTGCCAATGTCCCTGTTAATGAGGACTATGAAAATCTGTCCATGGCCTTGCAGATCAGGCTAGTTAGGCTGATGGGTCTATAATTTCCTGGATCAGTGGATGCTCCACCTTTGTGTAAATGGATGACAGTGGCTGTCCTCCACTTGGCTGGGACAAAGTCGGTACTCAGGCTTTGCTTGATTGGTGCTGCAACTTCATGCCTGAGTTCATGTAGTATGCAGCTTGGGATGTTATTGGGTCCCATGGAGGCTGTATTTTTTGCCTTCTGAGGGCAGTGATGACCTCTTCCCTAGAGATAATGGGTGGGGGCAGGTACTGGGGATGCCCTGATTTACTGATTGGGGGGACAGAGGGGAGAAGTTTTCACTGAATCTGTCAGCCAGTAGATTGGCTATATCTACAGCATTTGTGTATATGACGTCCTTGACCACCAGTTCTGAACAGATCTTGGTGCTTCCTTTGAGATTTCAGACATATGTGAAGAAGGCCTTATGATTATTTGTAGTAGATGTAGCCAATTTGGACTCAAAGTTGGCTTTAGAGGATTTCACTTGTGCTCTTATTTGCTTATTCAGGCTAAGGAGATATTGCTTCCAATTGGGTACCTGCTCCTTCTTGGTCCTGGATATCACATTTTTCCTTTTATTATAGAGTTTATTTATTTCAGATGTCCACCAGACAGGTTTACTCTTCCTTGCGGAGGATTATTTTGTCCTGTTGGGTATTCCTGATTCCATGCATCTATATAAATGCTTGTATAGTACTTTGGTGTAGATTTGGACCTTGGTGCCAGTTCCTACAGTGGGGTAGGGGGCTGTGAAGCTGTTTATACCATCCCTCATACGGTTGTAATCAGCTTTAGAGAAGTTTTTTGTTTGACCCTAGCTATAGGGAGGGTCAAGGGAGATGGTTACTTTGAAAGTGACCACTTTATGGTCAGATCTTACCAGGGAGGATGATACCGCAGGAGTGCTGCATTGGTTACTCATGTTGGTTAATACCAAGTCCATGATATTATCACTTCTTATGGGGGTATAAACTAGCTGGTCCAAGGCATTTGCATTGATAAAATAGAGTAATCTCTGGGCATTTGTTTGCTGGCATGAGTAGTTTTTCCAATCAATGGTTGGGTAATTAAAGTCACCCATGATCGGGATAAAGGGTTGAATCTTGATAGATTTGAAGATGTCCAGATAGTTGGAGTGGACATCTTGAGTCAAATTTGGGATCCTGTAGCTAGCTATAATTTGAATAGGGGTCTTGTCAATGGTTAATTGCACCTGGAGTGTCTTCTGTGCATTATACTGTTTGACTAGCCTGGAGCTGTCTGTGGCTTTAATATATATTGAAACTCCACCTCCTTTGGCATTGCTGCCCACATTTTGGGGTCTGAATGTATGATAGGATGAGTAACCAGGCAAGGCTTGTGTGCTCTCCACAGCTCTGAACCAGGTTTTTGTGACTGCACAAATGTCAGCATATTCTATCTCTCTCTCTCTCCATATATATATATATATATATATATATATATATATATATATATATATATATATATATATATATATATATATATATATATATATATATATATATATATATATATATATATATATATATATATATATATATATATATATATCTAGATGGCTGTCATTTTGAGGCATGGTAATGTTGCATGCTGTGCATATATGTCTCACAGCCGCAAGCTGAAAAATATTAATGCAGCCATTTGTTCTTTCACTTTCACTCCAGTCTGATATCAGAGGGGACACAGAAAGGCAGCTGAGTTTTGGAGGTAGAGGTGCACACATATTATAACAACAACTTGAAATATATTACTGTGGCCATTTGTAGTTTCATTGTCATTGCAGTGCAATAACAGAGGGTTCATAGAAGGTGATTATCTTTTTTGAGGGGTAAAGCTATGGGCATTATTCTCAGATATGATTTATGTAACCCCACTAGAATTTGTCTTTTCAGTTTAATAGAAACTACTGCTTGACCAGCTTTGAACATTAACTGTGGAACACAGCTCATTTCTTACTTGATAGAATAAGGCTGAATTTCTTTCCATTGTTATAATTTTTGTTCACTCCATTGCTGGATCAAACGTTTGGGGAAAAAGTGCTAAAATGAAGCTCAGAACATTTAAATTCCCACAGCTTCTAGGGGTCTAACAATTCCAAGATCCCTAGCTTAATTCAGTTATTTCCAATACAGTTGTTACAAACAGTCTTGACTAATGAGGGTGTATTAAATAGATGGAGAAAAAAACATAACGAGTAAGACAAGGTTTGGAATAAAAAAAAAAAAAACAAAACAAGAAAAGGTTAATCTAGATTGAATGTGGAGGCCAGGATGGAAGGAAACCAGGATAGGTACGAGGGTAGTGTGGCAGGCTATGGGCAGTGAGGGGCCTTGTGGATTAATCTGTATTTCACCTAAGGTTATGTCATTTGCTGCTACTAGTGATCACTGTAACATCATATTGTTAAGGCCAGTCTCTTAACGTAATTAAGACCTGACCTATTATGTCATTTGCTGCTACTAGTGATCACTGTAACATCATATTGTTTAGGCTCGTCCCGTAAGGTAATTAAGACCTGACGTATTATGTCATTTGCTGCGATTAGTGATCACTGTAACATCATATTGTTTAGGTCCGTCTCTTACGGTAATTAAGACCTGCCCTATTATGTCATTTGCTGTGACTAATGATCACTGTAACATCATATTGTTTAGGCCCGTCTCTTAAGGTAATTATGATCTGACCTATTATGTCATTTGCTGCTACTAGTGATCACTGTGACATCATATTGTTTAGGCCCATTTCTTAAGGTAATTAAGACCTGACCTATTATGTCATTTGCTACTACTAGTGATCACTGTAACATCATATTGTTTAGGCTTGTCTCTTAAGGTAATTAAGATCTGACTTATTATGTCATTTGCTGCTAAAATTGATCACTGTAACATCATATTGTTTAGGCCCGTCTCTTAAGGTAATTAAGATCTGACCTATTATGTCATTTGCTGCTACTAGTGATCACTGTAACATCATAATCTTTAGGTCTGTCTCTTGAGGTAATTAAGATCTGACCTATTATGTCATTTACTGCTACTAGTGACCACTGCAACATCATATTGTTTAGGTCCGTCTCTTAAGGTAATTAAGACCTGAACTATTATGTCATTTGCTGCTAATAGTGATCACTGTAACATCGAATTGTTTAGGCCCATCTCTTAAGGTAATTAAGACCTGACCTATTATGCCATTTGCTGCTACTACTGATCACTGTAACATCATATTGTTTAGGCCCGTCTCTTAAGGTAATAAAGACCTGACCTATTATGTCATTTGCTGCTACTAGTGATCACTGTAACATCATATTGTTTAGGCCCGTCTCTTAAGGTAATTAAGATCTGACCTATTATGTCATTTGCAGCTACTAGTGCTCACTGCAACATCATATTGTTTAGGCCCGTCTCTTAAGATTATTAAGGTCTGACCTATTATGTCATTTGCTGCTACTAGTGATCACTGTAACATCATATTGTTTAGACCCACCTTTTAAAGTAATTAAGGTCTGACCTATAATGTCATTTGCTGTTACTAGTGATCATTGTAACATCATATTGTTTAGGTCCGTCTCTTACGGTAATGAAGACCTGACCTATTATGTCATTTGCTGCTACTAGTGATCACTGTAACATCATATGGTTTAGGCCCGTCTCTTAAGGTAATTAAGATCTGACCTATTATGTAATTTGCTGCTACTAGTGATCACTGTAACATCATATGGTTTAGGCCCATCTCTTAAGGTAATTAAGATCTGACCTATTATGTCATTTACTGCTACTACTGATCACTGTAACATCCTATTGTTTAGGCCCGTTTCTTAAGGTAATTAAGACCTGACCTATTATGTCATTTGCTGCTACTAGTGATCACTGTAACATCATATTCTTTAGGTCCGTCTCTTGAGGTAATTAAGACCTGACCTATTATATCATTTGCTGCTACTAGTGATCACTGTAACATCATATTGTTTTGGCCCATCTCTTAAGGTAATTAAGATCTGACCTATTATGTAATTTACTGCTATTAGTGATCACTGTAACATCGAATTGTTTAGGCCTGTCTCTTAAGGTAATTAAGACCTGACCTATTATATCATTTGCTGCTACTAGTGATCACTGTAACATCATATTCTTTAGGTCCATCTCGTAAGGTAATTAAGACCTGACCTATTATGTCATTTGCTGCTATTAGTGATCACTGTAACATCGAATTGTTTAGGCCCATCTCTTAAGGTAATTAAGATCTGAACTTTTATGTTATTTGCTGCTACTGGTGATCACTGTAACATCATATTGTTTAGGCCCATCTCTTAAGGTAATAAAGACCTGACCTATTATGTCATTTGCTGCTACTAGTGATCACTGTAACATCATATTGTTTAGGCCCATCTCTTAAGGTAATTAAGATCTGACCTATTATGTAATTTGCAGCTACTAGTGCTCACTGCATGCAACATCATTTCATTTTGTATAGGCCCATCTCTTAAGGTAAATAAGACCTGACCTATTATGTCATTTGCAGCTACTAGTGCTCACTGCAACATCATATTGCTTAGGCCCATCTCTTAAGGTAATTAAGACCTTACCTATTATGTCATTTGCTGCTAATAGTGATCACTGTAACATCATATTGTTTAGGCCTGTCTCTTAAGGTAATTAAGACCTGACCTATTATGTCATTTGCTGCTACTAGTGATCCCTTTAACATCATATTGTTTAGGCCTGTCTGTTAAGATTATTAAGGTCTGATCTTTTATGTCATTTGCTGCTACTAGTGATCACTGTAAACATCATATTGTTTAGACCCACCTTTTAAGGTAATTAAGGTCCGTCCCGTAAGGTAATTAAGACCTGACATATTATGTCATTTGCTGCGACTAGTGATCACTGTAACATCATATTGTTTAGGTCCGTCTCTTACTGTAATTAAGACCTGCCCTATTATGTCATTTGCTGTGACTAATAATCACTGGGTTGGGAGGGTGGCCTAGGGGTTAAGGTGTTTGCCTTACAAACACAAGGTACAGGGTTTGAATCTCACAGGGGATAATTGGCAAGGCTTAAAATGGCTCACAGGGGCAGTTAGCCTAGTACTAACCTATGAACCTATGAACTGTAACATCATATTGTTTAGGCCCATCTCTTAAGGTAATTATGATCTGACCTATTATGTCATTTGCTGCTACTAGTGATCACTGTAACATCATATGGTTTAGGCCCATCTGTTAAGGTAATTAAGATCTGACCTATTATGTAATTTGCTGCTACTAGTGATCACTGTAACATCATATGGTTTAGGCCCGTCTCTTAAGGTAATTAAGATCTGACCTATTATGTCATTTGCTGCTACTAGTGATCACTGTAACATCATAATCTTTAGGTCTGTCTCTTGAGGTAATTAAGATCTGACCTATTATGTCATTTACTGCTACTAGTGACCACTGCAACATCATATTGTTTAGGTCCGTCTCTTAAGGTAATTAAGACCTGAACTATTATGTAATTTGCTGCTATTAGTGATCACTGTAACATCGAATTGTTTAGGCCTGTCTCTTAAGGTAATAAAGACCTGACCTATAATGTCATTTGCTGCTACTAGTGATCACTGTAACATCATATTGTTTAGGCCTGTCTCTTAAGGTAATTAAGATCTGACCTATTATGTAATTTGCAGCTACTAGTGCTCACTGCAACATCATATTGTTTAGGCCTGTCTCTTAAGATTATTAAGGTCTGACCTATTATGTCATTTGCTGCTACTAGTGATCACTGTAACATCATATTGTTTAGACCCACCTTTTAAGGTAATTAAGGTCTGACCTATAATGTCATTTGCTGTTACTAGTGATCACTGTAACATCATATTGTTTAGGTCCGTCTCTTACGGCAATGAAGACCTGACCTATTATGTCATTTGCTGTGACTAATGATCAGTGTAACATCATATTGTTTAGGCCCGTCTCTTAAGGTAATTAAGACCTGACCTATTATGTCATTTGCTGCTACTAGTGATCACTGTAACATCATATGGTTTAGGCCCATCTCTTAAGGTAATTAAGATCTGACCTAGTATGTCATTTACTGCTACTACTGATCACTGTAACATCCTATTGTTTAGGCCCGTTTCTTAAGGTAATTAAGACCTGACCTATTATGTCATTTGCTGCTACTAGTGATCACTGTAACATTATATTCTTTAGGTCCGTTTCTTGAGCTAATTAAGACTTGACCTATTATATCATTTGCTGCTACTAGTGATCACTGTAACATCATATTGTTTTGGCCCATCTCTTAAGGTAATTAAATCTGACCTATTATGTCATTTACTGCTATTAGTGATCACTGTAACATCAAATTGTTTAGGCCTGTCTCTTAAGGTAATTAAGACCTGACCTATTATATAATTTGCTGCTACTAGTGATCACTGTAACATCATATTCTTTAGGTCTGTCTCTTAAGGTAATTAAGACCTGACCTATTATGTAATTTGCTGCTATTAATGATCACTGTAACATCGAATTGTTTAGGCCCATCTCTTAAGGTAATTAAGATCTGAAATTTTATGTTATTTGCTGCTACTAGTGATCACTGTAACATCATATTGTTTAGGCCCGTCTCTTAAGGTAATAAAGACCTGACCTATTATGTCATTTGCTGCTACTAGTGATCACTGTACCATCATATTGTTTAGGCCCGTCTCTTAAGGTAATTAAGATCTGACCTATTATGTCATTTGCTGCTACTAGTAATGACTGCATGCAACATCATTTCATTTTGTTTAGGCCCGTCTCTTAAAGTAGTTAAGACCTGACCTATTATGTCATTTGCAGCTACTAGTGCTCACTGCAACGTCATATTGTTTAGGCCCATCTCTTAAGGTAATTAAGACATTACCTATTATGTCATTTGCTGCTAATAGTGATCACTGTAACATCATATTGTTTAGGCCCGTCTCTTAAGGTAATTAAGACCTGACCTATTATGTCATTTGCTGCTACTAGTGATCCCTTTAACATCATATTGTTTAGGCCTGTCTGTTAAGATTATTAAGGTCTGACCTATTATGTCATTTGCTGCTACTAGTGATCACTGTAACATCATATTGTTTAGACCCACCTTTTAAGGTAATTAAGGTCTAACCTATAATGTCATTTGCTGCTACTAGTGATCACTGTAACGTCATATTGTTTAGGCCCGTCTCTTAAGTTAATGTAGAGATGACCTATTATGTCATTTGCTGCTGCTAGTGATCACTGTAACATCATATTGTTAAGGCCAGTCTCTTAACGTAATTAAGACCTGACCTATTATGTCATTTGCTGCCACAAGTGATCACTGTAACATCATATTGTTTAGGTCTGTCTCTTAAGGCATGTAAGACCTGACCTATTATGTCATTTTCTGCTACTAATGATCACTGTAACATCGTATTGTTTAGGCTTTTCTCTTAAGGTAATTAAGATCTGACTTATTATGTCATTTGCTGCTAAAGTTGATCACTGTAACATCATATTGTTTAGGCCTGTTTCTTAAGGTAATTAAGACCTGACCTATTATGTCATTTGCTGCTATTAGTGATCACTGTAACATCGAATTGTTTAGGCCTGTCTCTTAAGGTAATTAAGACCTGACCTATTATATCATTTGATGCTACTAGTGATCACTTTAACATCATATTGTTTTAGCCCATCTCTTAAGGTAATTAAGATCTGACCTATTATGTCATTTGCTGCTACCAGTGACCAGTGTAACATCATATTCTTTAGGCCCGTCTCTTAAGGTATTTGTGATCTGACCTATTAGGTCATTTGCTGCTACGAGTGACCACTGTTACATCATATTGTTTAGGCCCGTCTCTTAAGGTAATTAAGATCTGACCTATTATGTCATTTGCTGCTATGAGTATTCACTGTGACATCATATTGTTTAGGCACGTCTCTTAAGGTAATTACGCTCTGATCGCTTATGTCATTTGCTGCTACTAGTGATCACTGTAACATCATATTGCTTAGGCCCATCTCTTAAGGTAATTAAGATCTGACCTATTATGTCATTTGCTGCTACTAGTGATCACTGTAACATCATATTGTTTAGACCTGTCTCTTAAAATAATTAAGACCTGACCTCTTATGTAATTTGCTGTGACTAGTGATCATTGTAACATCATATTGATTAGGACCGTCTCTTAAGGTAATTAAGACCTGTCTTTTTATGTCATTTCCTGCTACTAATGTTTACTCTAAGATCATATTGTTTAGGCCCATATCTTAATGTAATTAAGACCTGGAATATTATGTCATTTGCTGCTAGATGTGATGACTGTAACATCATATAGTTTAGGCCCGTCTGTTAGGGTAATTAAGATCTGACCTATTATGTCATTTGCTGCTACTAGTGATCACTGTAACATCATATTGTTTAGGCTCATCTCTTAAGGTAATTAAGGTCTGATGTATTATGTGATTTTCTGGTACTAGTGATCACTGTAACATCATAGAGTTTTGGCCCGTTTCTTAAATTAATTAAGATCTGACTTATTATGCCATTTGCTGCTACTAGTGATCACTGTAACATCATATTGTTTAGGCCCGTCTCTTAAGGTAATCAAGACCTGACCTATTATGTCATTTGCTGCTACTAGTGATCACTGTAACATCATATTTTTTAGGCCCATCTCTTAAGGTAATTAAGATCTAACCTATTATGTCATTTGCTGCTATGAGTGATCACAGTAACATCATATTGTTTAGGGCCGTCTGTTACGGTAATTAAGATCTGACCTATTATGCCATTTGCTGCTATGAATGATCACTGTAACATCATATTGTTTAGGCCTGTGTCTTAAGTTCATTAAGATCTGACCTATTATGTCATTTGCTGCTACTAGTGATCACTGTAACATCATAGTGTTTAGGCCCGTCTCTTAAGGTAATTAAGTTCTGACCTATTATGTCATGTCTGCTAAGAGTGATCACTGTAACATCATATTGTTTCCGCCCGTCTCTTAAGATAATTTAGATCTGATCTATTATGGCATTTGCTGCTACGAGTGATCACTGTAACATCATATTCTGTAGGCCCGTCTCTTAAGATAATTAAGATGTGAACTATTATGTCATTTGCTGCTACTAGTTATCACTGTAACATCATATTGTTTAGGCTCGTCTCTTAAGGTAATTAAGATCTGACTTATTATGTCATTTGCTGCTAAAATTGATCACTGTAACATTATATTGTTTAGGCCCGTCTCTTAAGGTAATTAAGATCTGACCTATTATGTCATTTGCTGCTAAGAGTGATCACTGTAACATCATATTGTTTAGGCCCGTCTCTTAACGTAATTAAGATCTGACCTATTATGTCATTTGCTGCTAAAATTGATCACTGTAACATCATATTGTTTAGGCCGTCTCTTAAGGTAATTAAGATCTGACCTATTATGTCATTTGCTGCTAAGAGTGATCACTGTAACATCATATTGTTTAGGTCCGTCTCTTAACGTAATTAAGATCTGACCTATTATGTCATTTGCTGCTACAAGTGATCACTGTAACATCATATTGTTTAGGCCCGAAACTTAAGGTAATTAAGACCTGACCTATTAGTTCATTTGCTGCTACTAGTGCTCACTGTAACATCATATTGTTTAGGCCCGTCTCTTAAGGCAATTTAAACCTGACCTATTACGTCATTTACTGCTACTAGTGATCACTGTAACATCATATTCTTTAGGCCCGTCTCTTAAGGTAATTAAGATCTGACCTATTATATCATTTGCTGCTACTGAGATGCCACGGTGGTACGATGGTAGCATTGTTACCTCACAGCAAGCGATTCTCCCATTCGATTCTCGGCGTGGCTTGGGAGTGCCTTCTATGTGGACTCTGCATGTCCTCCCCGTGGTAGGGTAGCGTTCGAAAGACATGCGTGCGTAAATGGGCATGCCTTCGTTGAAGGTTGGGTGTCGAGCTGGCTCCTTGTCATTTTGTAAAAATCTACTGCCAATCATTAGCGGACCAGGGTTGCACTGTGGTGACCCCTTACCGGGAAAAAGCCGAAAGACAAACAACAACAGTGATCACTGTCACATCATATTGTTTAGGCCCGTCTCTTAAGGTAATTAAGATCTGACCTATTATGTCATTTGCTGCTACTACTGATCACTGTAAGATCATATTGTTTAGACCCATCTCTTAGGGTAATTAAGATCTGAACTATTATGTCATTTTCTGCTACTAATGATCACAGTAACATCATATTGTTTAGGGCCGTCTGTTACGGTAATTAAGATCTGACCTATTATGCCATTTGCTGCTATGAATGATCACTGTAACATCACATTGTTTAGGCCTGTGTCTTAAGTTCATTAAGATCTGACCTATTATGTCATTTGCTGCTACTAGTGATCACTGTAACATCATAGTGTTTAGGCCCGTCTCTTAAGGTAATTAAGTTCTGACCTATTATGTCATGTCTGCTAAGAGTGATCACTGTAACATCATATTGTTTTCGCCCGTCTCTTAAGATAATTTAGATCTGATCTATTATGGCATTTGCTGCTACGAGTGATCACTGTAACATCATATTCTGTAGGCCTGTCTCTTAAGATAATTAAGATGTGAACTATTATGTCATTTGCTGCTACTAGTTATCACTGTAACATCATATTGTTTAGGCTCGTCTCTTAAGGTAATTAAGATCTGACTTATGTCATTTGCTGCTAAAATTGATCACTGTAACATTATATTGTTTAGGCCCGTCTCTTAAGGTAATTAAGATCTGACCTATTATGTCATTTGTTGCTAAGAGTGATCACTGTAACATCATATTGTTTTGGCCCGTCTCTTAACGTAATTAAGATCTGACCTATTATGTCATTTGCTGCTAAAATTGATCACTGTAACATCATATTGTTTAGGCCCGTCTCTTAAGGTAATTAAGATCTGACCTATTATGTCATTTGCTGCTAAGAGTGATCACTGTAACATCATATTGTTTAGGTCCGTCTCTTAACGTAATTAAGATCTGACCTATTATGTCATTTGCTGCTACAAGTGATCACTGTAACATCATATTGTTTAGGCCCGAAACTTAAGGTAATTAAGACCTGACCTATTAGTTCATTTGCTGCTACTAGTGCTCACTGTAACATCATATTGTTTAGGCCCATCTCTTAAGGCAATTTAAACCTGACCTATTACATCATTTACTGCTACTAGTGATCACTGTAACATCATATTCTTTAGGCCCGTCTCTTAAGGTAATTAAGATCTGACCTATTATATCATTTGCTGCTACTGAGATGCCACGGTGGTACGATGGTAGCATTGTTACCTCACAGCAAGCGATTCTCCCATTCGATTCTCGGCGTGGCTTGGTAGTGCCTTCTATGTGGACTCTGCATGTCCTCCCCGTGGTAGGGTAGCGTTCGAAAGACATGCGTGCGTAAATGGGCATGCCTTCGTTGAAGGTTGGGTGTCGAGCTGGCTCCTTGTCATTTCGTAAAAATCTACTGCCAATCATTAGCGGACCAGGGTTGCACTGTGGTGACCCCTTACCGGGAAAAAGCCAAAAGACAAACAACAACAGTGATCACTGTCACATCATATTGTTTAGGCCCGTCTCTTAAGGTAATTAAGATCTGACCTATTATGTCATTTGCTGCTACTACTGATCACTGTAAGATCATATTGTTTAGACCCATCTCTTAGGGTAATTAAGATCTGAACTATTATGTCATTTTCTGCTACTAATGATCACTGTAACATCATATTGTTTAGACCCATCTCTTAAGGTAATTAAGATCTGACCTATTATGTCATTTTCTTCTACTAATGACCACTGTAACATCATATTGTTTAGGCCCGTCTCTTAAGGTAATTAAGATCTGACCTATTATGTAATTTGCTGCTACTAATGATCACTGTGACATCATATTGTTTAGGCCCATCTCTTGAGGTTGTTAAGACCTGACCTATTATATAATTTGCTGCTACTAGTGATCCCTGTAACATCATATTGTTTAGACCCATCTCTTAAGGCAATTAAGACCTGACCTATTATGTCATTTGCTGCTACTAGTGATCACTGTAACATCATATTTTGTAGGCCCATCTCTTAAGGCAATTAAGACCTGACTTATTTTGCCATTTGCTGCTACTAGTGATCACTGCAACATCATATTATTTAGGCCCATCTCTTAAAGTAATTAAGACCTGACCTATTATGTCATTTGCTGCTACTAGTGATCACTGTAACATCATATTGTTTAGGCCTGTCTCTTAAGTAATTTAACATCTGACCTATTATGTCATTTGCTGCTACTAGTGATCACTGTAACATCATATTGTTTAGGCCTGTCTTTTAAGGTAATTAAGATCTGACCTATTATGTCATTTGCTGCTATGAGTGATCACTGTAACATCATATTATTTAGGCCTGTCTCTTAAGGTAATTAAGACCTGACCTATTATGTCATTTGCTGCTATGAGTGATCACTGTAACATCGTATTGTTTAGGTCCGTCTCTTAAGGTAATTAAGATCTGACCTATTATGTCAGCTGCTGCTACTAGTGATCACTGTAACATCATATTGTTTAGACCTGTATTATCCTCCACTTCATGTATTCCCATTTACTAACTGTATCCTAAACGTATCGTAATGTCTCTGTTCCAGCTGGTATCAATGACGTCATTTCTATGTCAAGTATTTTAAAGATTAAAGTTTTTAATAGATCAAGTGTATTGTATAAAATTGGATTATTTTTGTTCTTTGATGATGGTTGTGTAGGTTGGTTTGGGAAGCTGCTGGGTTTGAAAATTACTTAATTATTTAATTTAATGGAATGTTAATTAAGGTATTGGTGTTTTAATTGTTTTGATTTTTATATAAAAGGTCATATGACCATTTTACTTAGTCTGATGAAGGCCGGATTTTTACGGATGAAAGTGTTTACCATTGCAATAAAAGTTTATCCTTAAAGCTATACTTTTTTGTTTTAATAGTTTTAATTGTAGTAGTTGTTTGTTGTGTATCTTAAAATAACCAAAGCATTAGCCATCTTTTCCAGTTAGCTTGTCAGTGTGTAGTACTGTCTTGCATGGTAGCTGTAAAGAATTAATTAGAACACACAATACTTTTAAAAAAGACATTAAAATGTTTTACTGCTTTAGTGGCATTCTGACCAATGGTGGTTTCAACTAGTAAAGCACATTTAAGTAAATTATACTTTTATACATGACTATTTACAGTCAGACTGCATGACCAACCTGCAAAATCTTCCTAGATAATGTTTTTTTCTCAGGCAGGGGTAAGAACTGCCTCATGCTCACACAAAATGCACCCCCTTTGTTTACAAGATCTTGCATGCCTTTGAGCAATATAAGTCTAGCAAGAATACTGAGATAAAACTCTCAGCAGCAGCTCTGCCAGTGAACATACACAAATTCACCACTCCATATCCAGAGTTTCTGAAGACTACACCAAAAAAAAAAAAAAAAAGACCTGTTCTTCAAAAAATCAGAAGCTCAACAAATTAGAACTTCATACACCTAACATATTATACAAACCGCTCTCTGATTGAAGTAGTTCAGGCATACAAATTTACTTTACCATGGCATAACACTTATAACAAAACTTGAACCAGGTCATAATCAAAAATCTGTAATAATTCATTGTGAACTGGCAGCCTCAAACATATCCTTGTAATCAGTTACTCCACTAAGCAAAAAAAAAAAATACCCTTGTAATTGGTGATTCAGTTATGCATAAAACAAAACATATCCTAGTAACTGAGCATATAATAGACACTTATTTCATTGGGCCTGTAATATACCTCACAACTGCCGTGATTTTGAAGAATGTCCAGATTTTTTCTGCATATTTTTGTTCCTCATTGTGACATCCCCACTCTGGGCCAGTAATCAAGGAGCCTGAATCCTCACCACTGGCACTGGAGAGGGATGGTCACATGGAACAAAAATGGATACGCTCAGTATTTCCAGATGCAGCTCTCTGCATCAAGCACAATTTACCTTAAGAGCACACAGGGAATACAGACAGTCCGGAGGCTGGGTCCTCTCTCTCTCTATCTTTCTCATTCCACATCCCCAATAAGACACCCCACTGGCACAGCTGTGGGGTTGGGTCGTCAGTCGAGTGTCCAAGCTAAGTCCACCAGTACCCTCTCTGGGAAACCAGTACTTCATGTCCCTGCTCCAAGCAGCTGAAACACACACTCTCTGAGGTTTGATTTTCAGACACACACACACACACACACACACACACACACACACACACACACACACACACACACACACACCTGGAAAAGGCTGGTACAGATTTACTAGCTATGTCCCCTTCTTCCCAGACTATAAGGTAGTTACACTACCACCAGACACTCCAAAGCCAGCTACTCCAAGGCTCTTTCAAGGGTATCCAATTATACTGAGTGAAAGTAATATTAATACAAATGGTAGTGTTTGGCCAATGAGGTAAGGCTTTCAGGAGTGGCCAGAGCTGTCACCCAATATATATATATATATATATATATATATATATATATATATATATATATACACACACACACACACACACACACACACACACACACACACACACACACACACACACAAGTACTCTCAGAGATTAAAATATTCTCTAAAAGACCATGAAAAGTTTAAATATATTTAATGATAAGTAATAAAAGAACATGAAAATACTGAATATCTATTTACAATAAACACCAGAGTTTCAATCACAGATAATATTTAAAATAACACTGGTGGACAGGTTCACACAGTTACATAAAAACAATACTTAACTAATCTCACTGTATTTTCCTGACTGATCTAAAGAATTATTATTCCCTGGTTACCTACTAGAGTAAGGCAAAATGAAGTAGGTGAGGGATCCTTCTTTGTCTGGTTACAAGAACAGAGTGCTCTGAGACTTCAGTCTTATCTAGTATTAAACATTATTTTTAGTGATTTATTGCAGAATGACATCACATACAGTATATCTGGTCATCTGACTTCTGGTTCCCATGCTTTCCCCCTTGGCTAGAAGCTGTCAGGATTTAGCACATATGTGTCAGTAATACACACACACACAACCTTACTAAGATCTGCTGTAGCTCCTGGAAGTCATAAAAAATTTCAAACCTCCAATCTTCCAGAGTAGCAATTAGTTCACCCCAATGGCAATGCAGGAAGCTTCCTAGTACAGACTTTTTGCCTCTGGCTGCATTGAGAACTGTAAGATACAAGCTTTGTGACCTAAGCCAGGTAATTAAATTTCAAACTATTTTCAAAGTTTGAGATTAAATTCTTCTCTTCCAGTATCCTTAAACAGTTACAATAATGCATATATATTTATTTTTTCTGTCAAGCAGGGCACACTGTTGGTACATTTTTCAACACAAGCATCTGTACAAATCAGTTTGATATACAAATTACATATAATTCTTTACAAAATTCCAGCTAGCTGTGCTGGCATATGTTACACATCCACTGCCCTACTTCTCCTGGCATAGCTGGCAATACCTTACATTGTCACAGTCATAAAATGTATGGCCTTTAGGCAAGTAATTCAAGACTAAAGCCAGTAAATAATGACAGACATTTGTTTCAGACCTGCTATACTTTAGAAAATACATACTAATGCAAAGCATGTTATTCTAGACACTTTCTAGGTTTACAATAGGAATATTTAAAATATATCCCTGATTTTGGGCTCTTTTTCACCACAGTATATTTGGCTTTGTCCAGAATTCTTACACTAAAAAGTTAAGAGCAGAGACGAATCATGGACAAATTGGGCCTGAGGCAGGGTAATGGATCAGACCCCCCCCCACACAGCCAATCCACCATTAACCTTCCCGTGTAGCCAGGCATCCCCTCCCCTGCAGCCATTCTAGTGTCCCATTACTTTCCCTGTCTCTGTAGTTATCAAAAACACTGTTCACACCTGTCAGTCTGCATACTATTTTTCTTCTTTGATGGCACAGTGGTGCAGTGGCTAACATTGTTTCCTCACAGCAAGAGGTTCGCCAGTTCAATTCTCAGCTGGGGTACCTTTGGTGCAGAGTCTGCATGTCCTCCCTGTTTTTGTGTGAGTTTTTTCTGGGTGCTCCAGTTTCCTCTCACATTACAAAGATATATGTCTGGAGCATTTCTCCCCAGGCCTCTGCTGAAAATTGGCTTGTTCCAAGTCAGACTTTTCTGATAAATAAATGTAAAATAAATAAAAATAAAATTCTTTACTTCTACAATGATTACAGATATTTGGATTTAATTTAAACGTTTTATTTCAACTTTTTATAGCACAAACACTGATAACCATTTCCTAAACAAAACAATACAGTCCCATAACGAAAACAGACTTAACATGAGAAACTGTAAATATCTATGTCCTTGAAGCTCACATTCAGGGAAATTGCATCTAAACCCGCATTCATAGAAAATGCATTTGGCCAGTGGTGGATTAAATGTACTTAGGACTTTTATCAAACCCTGTGCCCTCTGCACACATTTTTAGACCATACATAAATGCATGTGTTCTTTAATTCACCTTCCTGACTGTACTAAATGATATGCCTTTTTAACACAGCACCAGTTGTTAAGAGTGTGTTTTCAAGTTGCAGTTTTTAACATGTTTCCAGTAAGCAAAGCAAAATGTATGAGACAATACTGACAAAACTACCCATTTCTGAACATTTCAACCATAAAAGGCCACTCCAACTGCTGTCATTGCAGTCTACCAATATCGGTCAATATACACAATCTCTGCAGAAGTAAACATTATCTGAATAATTCCACATTAAATATGACTGTCACTCATGAAGAGGTTGCTGTTGGCAAACGACATTTCAATGCTTCATTTACAACTTCAGTGTCTGCTTCCACTGAAGAATAAATTGCCTATGTTCCATTAAAAAATGTGTGTCAGCAATCAATGTACCTGGTGTGGAGAGAGAAGCCACAGCCCTCTGCACTACAAGTAAGTATGCCACCTGTTTCACCACTAATACAGAACAACACAACTATGAAACTCTATGATTGACATTGACAGACTGTAATCCTCAGTAATTTATTAAACAAACAAACAAACAAACAAACAAACAAACAAACAAACAAACAAACAAACAAACAAAACAATAATAAAATTAAAGGAAACCTGGGAGATGGTTTAAAGGTTTAAGGCTATTGCTTGCTAAAAATTAAGATCAGTGTTTGATTCTGAGCAAAGTCATTTAACTAGACAGTGTGCTAACTGGGGCATTTCACACACATGCACACGCACTTTTTTAATGGGGTTGCTGTGTAGTAATGAAAGTTGCATTCCTCCAGATCTGTTACCCACATGGATGTTTTAAATCTCCCTCAGTTTCTATTAGGGCAGGTGTCTGTGAATTGGAACTCTGTGTAATGATGGAAGTTGGCATGTTGTGTCTTCTGCAAAGTCCTTATGCTAGCGGTAAGTCAGTTTTTTTATTTATAGGAGATCAGGAGATTTTAGGGACTTCTCCAGCCAACATGGCCCATCCCCGAGCCAAAATGGGCCCTAGGCAGTTGCCTAGTTCTCCTAGTGCTAGATCTAGCTCTGGTTAAGAGGTATGCCTTGTAAGGAACTTGTGACAGTGTAATGCCTTCCTGGGGCCAAAATCAGGTATACCTCAGTTTAAAATGATTAAAGGTAATTCTGAAATAGTTATTATTCACATCAGAGTGAACAACTTACGACATCATCCCTCTTGGATACACAAAAGTACATAGTAGAATTACTGCACTTCTTCAAAGCATGAGAAAAGTACATATTCTTAGCAAAATCCTCATGTTCCCTAATATGTCACCCAAACATTATGACAAATTGTTGGCATTCAGTCAGTGGATAAGGACATGAAGTCACTGTCATGGGATTTTGTGCCAATAGGCTTGTAGTCGGACATGTGACCAGCCCGAGTGCTTTCCATCATTGCATCTGACAGGCTTCAGCTTTCTCCCAAGGAAGTGCAAACTAAGCTGAAAATTTCCCTACCTCATAATACCATTTTAGACTTTAAAGAATCTGAAGCCCAAAACTGGTAAGATTCCTCTGTTTAGAGAAGAGCCATGACTGATATAGATGCACTTCTGGGTAAACAATAGCTTGTAATGCACCAAAACACTATACTGTTGTGCAAATAATAACCAAGTACAGACATAATGTATACATACGCAGATGGCTGCACTTTAGGAAGGTATACAAGGCAGGTTAGAAGCAACATAAGCAAATCATGATGACAAATCCAATGTGATGCACAGGACGAGGTGGTGGTGCTGCACTGTCTTGAGACATTGTGGATGACACGCACAGGTACCTGCATGAGTAGGTGCCTGTAATGGTAAGCTATTGTTATGTGTGGCATAGCTAAAAGAGATAGCAAAAGGTAAAGAGCACACGGCTGGTGCCTAGCCAGGTGAACATGTTACTAGTTCCAAGAGTGAAAAGGAAAGTATAGAAAAAAATAGGAAAAAGTAAATCGAAAACAGAGGAATACATAACAGAAATGCAACTAGGGGACACTGATGTACATTTCTTTTTGTGGCGAAATTTCCTGAGGCCCTCCATATTATATATATATATATAGAGAGAGAGAGAGAGAGAAAGCAAGAGGAAAGGGGAAAAGCTACAAAAGAGTTGGAATATAGTTGAGGGCTGACAGTAATATTGTACAAACACATGTAACATGGCAGACAAACAGGGGCAGATGTGGACAGACTAAATGGGAGAGACATGGGATACACACAAACAACTATTGGGCAGACAAATGGCTGGATGTAGGGTGGAGTATATGCAGCACTGTAGCCATACCTCTTAACTGTCCAAATTTTCACAGAATGTCCAGATTTTTGACTGATATTTCTGGTCTGTTCCTCATAAAATGTGTATTTTTCTGGCAATTTAATGAGATGCTCTGAGGATTGAGGTCACTAAATAATGACATACATTTGAGTTTCGGACTTCAACGCCTTCAGAAAAGGAATGATAAAACAAACCATGTTACTCTTGCAACCTTCTAAGTTTATAAGAGCAATATTTAAAATATGTCCCTATTTTTGGGCCTTTGTCCTCCAATTTTGTCAGGCTTTGTCCAAATTTCTTACACTAAGAGGTGGAGAGGTATGACTGCAGCTGCTGTTTGCCCCAGTAGCTGGAGATCATCAGTCCTGTTGGCTAGGAGCATGGGCCAGAACTACCTCTGGTGGTGTAGTTAGTCCAGGAAATCCGAAATGTGCTATAGGTGGGATTGATGTGCAGTGACCCAACATGTCAATGCTTCATCATTCTCCACTTCCAGCATCTGCACTAGCTCTGCATGAGATGGTGCAGGTGATAAGGGGTGGTTACCTGCCAGTGAGGGTCAAAAACCATCCCTTTGAGTGCCACTCTTACCCTACTCAGCTACTGCCACTGCAGACTTGTCTAGGGCAATGGCAGCTGGTGGCTCAGATGCCGACAACTCTGAGGTTCCATTCTGACCTGTAGAGAGAGACACAAAGAGAAAAGTGCCATTAGTAATGATTCACAGGTGTTACACAACATAGAAAAGGCACTGAATCAGAAGTCCACTAACCAGGCTGTGCTATAAGCCTCTTTTGCCCCCTTGTAGTGGTCAGTGACATTGTCTTCCCATACTGCCAATGCTGAAATACATGGGAGACATAAAAGCTAGCACATTCAGGAGTGAGGGAGATGTGGACCACAGCGCAAAGTTAAAGCTGTCCACATATGTGCAAATGAGTAGAAGTCTGAGATGGTGGCTACAGTCAGAGACATATGCTACAATGTCATGCAGGACATGGCACTCACAACTTGAGAAATAAGCTGCACTAACTTAACCAGACAGTGCTCCTGGACTGAGTCTGGAAAAAGGTCCATGGATATTAGAGCTCTACCTCAGTAAACAAATACAAATATAAATAAAAACAAAAATAAAAATAAAATATCACATGCATGTTCAATGAATCAGAAGTAGGAAATGTATTTATTTATTTGTTTGTTTGTTCATTTATTTATTCATTAACTGGTGGTTTCAACCACACACAGGCACAGCCATGGACACTGGCCCGGAAAACACCACAGTTCCACAAAAAACATAGTTGTCAGCATCAGCATCAGCATCTCAGCAGCACACACACACACACACACACACACACACACACACACACACACACACACACACACACACACACGCACACACGCACACACACACACACACACACACACACACACACACACACACACACACACACACACACACACACACACACACACATAGAGACACAGACACACACTCACACACGCATACACACACACACACACACACACACACACACACACACACACACACACACACACACACACACACGATAAACAGCCATTGACAGTAGTCAACTTGTGCATACTGGCATCTTTTAGAGGAAACAAGCATTATTAGCAATGGGACTCTGAAAGGCAGAAAAAAGTTGTAAAGTACAGTATGAAACACCGAAGGAATGACAGACACTATCAATGGTATTTGGACCATTTCTGTTTCATCTCTGCTTCTCACACCTGGACACCATTAGGGTGGCAAGGACAGAGGTCATTGTACCAATGTCTGCAGTCATACTGGTATGATGGATTCCTGTCAGCCTGGTCAGCTGCTCTTACAGGCCATATCAGGCATTTACCTTGTGGAATGAAGCTGCATAAGGTTCCAGCAGCTGCTTCCTAATTTCTCAGTGCAGGAGGTACACAATTATCGTATTGTCCTTGACAAATCAGGATATAGTGCTCTCTGTGTGTTAGTAGAACTGGCAGTTAAACCTACAAATCTGCAGCAAACTAGTATGACAGTCTGTTAGTCACAGTGTACATGTGACTTTGAATTGTGCGTAGCACACCCTAGTGTCACTGACTAGCATAATGCATGTGTACACAAAGCCTGTCTGTATGAGTGGGCATGCACAACATGTCAGAGGCATGTGATAGATACATCTACACCTTATTTCACTGATATGCCTTAAAGAAACCATGCAGTTCATAGAAACTGGCAGATATATGATACAAACTGGTATATATCTGCAATGTCAGCAGCTAGTCCACCATGTTAGAAGCCAAAATGTGCAGCAAGGAAGCTCCAGAGGGAGCAGTATTTGAGCAGTTTGATGTATATCTGGTAACATGGAAACACCATTTCCACAGGACAGAACCCAGAGGAGGAACAGAGTAGTCTACAGTACTGTGTTATAATGTATCATATATATGTAAATGTGTGCCTAGGAAAAGTTCATGGTAACACTATTGTAACTCTGTTATCAATACGTGCCTGTACTGTGCTTGACTGCTATCTGGATCTACAATTATAGCCAATGTAGTTGATATATCTGCACAGATACCAGAGAATATAAGTAATGGCAGTCTGTAGCAACAGGACTGCCTCCTCCACTGCCCTTCACCCTGCCCTACACATATCATGTGGGGCTTGCCACGAGGACCCCTGATATGAGGGTCTACACAGCTACTATAATCATAGACCATCACCCTGAGTCATCTATGCACACCTATGACCCCCTCCCTTGTTGCCTGAGAAGTCCCCCTCATACATACGTTCCTGAATCTATGCGTTACTTATCCCAGTTGTATGCATGCATGATTGCACAGGTCTATCCTCAACCCTTTTCATCTTGGTTACCATTGGAGTACATCACTGTCTATATCACATGTGTGGAATTCACTGCTGTTCTATCTTTATCTGACCCTGTCCTACTGTGTTTGCTAAAATAAGGTTCCATGTGTCATAGACAGCCCACTCTACCCAAACATTGCCGGCTTACAGCAGTGGTCTTCTCTCTCTTACTAGGTGTAAGCATGTTTTTCCAAGGAGCCAGATAGTAATATTCAGACATATTCAGGCCTGCTGAGAATAACATCCTGTTATAAACACTCCAGACCCATGGATTGGAATGGGGGTGTATGCTGACCAGACTCTATAGGACTGAGTGTGGGGCACAGTTGTCCATGACATCAATGCCATGGGAAAGAAGAAACACATGACACAGGAATGTCAGAAACATGTCCTTAACATGATATGGCAGGCTTCACAGAAGGTGTATTAGCTCAAAGGTCTGCAACCAAAATAGAACTACCTCTCATGAAAAGCCTTATGGGCAATTAATCGTTCTTAATATCTGCTTACAGAGATAAAGACATGGGTATCATATACCAGGTGGAATGGGTACAGGCTCTGGGAGTGTTCAAGGCATGCATGTTTTGTGGGGAGACTACCCATGTTAGTAGCCATAACACATATGCATTACAGCAACTCTGCACAGATTGACTCTAGACTGTAAACACACACACTGACTGCATATCCTTGCCTTAGGTACATTGGATGTTCAGACACTGGGGACCACTGGCACAGGTATGTGTTTGTTGTTTGCCTGCAGGTGTTTGCGTGCTATTTGCTTGCACAGCACAAGGCATTACATATTGCAGGGGTGGTTATCATCACTCTGTTATCTGTTGTGTTTTATAAGGACAGCCAGATGTTATGGTGACATTTGTAGAGGCTGGGCTAGGATAACAGGCTGAAATGATCACCAACACAAGGTCTGATGATGATGATATTAACACAGGCAGACTAACGGTCCAAGGAAACATTTACCATCAGTGTGTTCCTCATGAGTGGTCTCGACTCATTGCCCAGCATGACAGTGTCATCTTATCCACACCTGTTTACAGGATGCATTGCATGTGGGCCAACCTTCTCTCTCTCTCTCTTTCACACAGGTTGGGGCTGCCCTGTGGCTGAGAACACAGCCACCACTCATCCAGGTGTCACAGTATCTGACCAGCACTCTGCACTGAACATGTACACACCCACAATACAGCAGTATGGCAAGAAGTTCCTGGCACCATTATAAGTCAGATCCAGGACAAAATATTTAGGCAGGTCTTGTCATCAGTCAACAGATGTACAAGGATATAATCCCAGGCACAGTGTGCAGTTATACATGCTGACTTCAAAATGCATGGCCTCAGAATGTAATCCAGCAGTGTTCTTACCTCCAGTAGGCAAAGGACTCCAGAGAGAAGACATGAAATGTCTGACTACGACTATGGTAGTACATGTCACTGCCATGTTCATCTTCATGCAGTGGATATCAGATAACACCATCAATGCCCTACCAATGAGTGCTGGCTGTGTCCATACCCAGGGTGGAAGCATATGGAAGACATTGCAGGGAACACAGTTTGAACCTGCCATGTAGGATTATCATAATTCTCCCATCCCACTTCAATGGTGGCCATAGTAAAGTGGTACAAGGGGTGGGACACCTCATTAGTTATCCACCTTCAGGTCAAAGTCCACCACATTAGTGTCCTGGGGGAACTGTAGTCCTGCTGCATCTTACCATCACAGGTGCTAGAATGTACTGGAAAGTAGAAGCTCCTCACCTAGTCAAAAGAAAAAAAAATTGTATGACACTGATGCCACCCAACCCACGATAGCCATGTATACTTGTGTCCTAGGAACCGATGTGATGATGGATATGACTCCAGTGTGGTATAAGTGAAGATGTTTGATGCAGTGTGACTTGATCATGTACTGCCAAGCAGAGCCTTTAAATGGCACTGCATTCATCATTTTGTACCCTGTGACACTGCACTGCCACTATGTACACGTCAGGCAGCCCATATAGGTGGGCTACACATTGCCACATACTGTACATGATGTTGTCTGGAGGGGTGTTATGGCCACTGGTTGGTGTCTGCTGGGATCGCTGTCATTGCTACTAATGGACATCCTGCTGAATGCTTTAACAAGGCATGCTGTTGTGTGAGTGTAAGTTCTTCATAATTGTAGCATGCAGCAATATACACCAGCCATGCACAAACAGGGAATATAACGGAGAGAGTGTTCAGCCTACTGCAAGCTCAGTTCCACTGCCTAGACACATCTGAGGGACCACGGCAGCATTCCTCTTCCACAGTCTACAAGCTGTTTCAACTGCCACATAGTTTCTCTACATTCCAAAATCCTTTCACTGTCACCTCCCCTTCCCTTATCCGGAACTCTGTCAATGACAAAAAATAAAAAATGTTCTCTACTACCACATAGTTTGCTGTTCTGTTTTTTGTTGCTTTGTGACATCTTGCAGTTTTGCCTTTTGCAAATAAACAGATGAATAACTGGAAGGATAGATATATTAGTTTAAATATCTGAAATGCATATCACAAATTCCAGGGTATACCTCCTTTAATTTTTTCAGATCTGATGGAATATGTAGTGATATCTCGGCATTTGCAAAAGAAACTACAAAGGCTAGAAGCCAATAAGCAATTCAGAACTGGAAATTACTCCTGCAATAGTTAATATTATTAATATAGAAATCATCTGTACATTTTGATCCCTACAAAACATGAAAATATCCTGACCAAACTCCAGAATGTCATTAAACTGAAAAAAAAGCTACTGGATATAAGTTTGTCATTAGTAGCAATATAAAAAGAGCAAAAATGGTATACTTAAAATCATGATACTTTATTTAAACTTTATATTTAAAATAATAATACCAGCAAGTTAATCAAAAATTGGCATTAAGCACTTTTGTGCATGCACACTTTGGGGGTACTCACAAATAAATAGGATGTGGATAAATCACACTAGTATGATAAGTAGTGCTGGGGTCTACTTTCAAATCCTCACTCCCAAATGATCGACTTTCAAAATCCTGAGATGTAAATTATGAAACAACAGAAACCCAAACATTGGATGTTTACCACGGTAAGTCAACACTTGCCTAACAGTAAATGGAACTCATGCCGAGGGGATATGGCCCCACACCCCCTACACCCCCTACACCCCCCAACTATATATACCAACTCTGGCATTGCACTACAGTGGAGAATAGACTACCTTGGCCTAAGTTCCATTTACTGTTGGGCAAGTGTTGACTTACCCTGGTAAAAATCCGACATTTGGATTTCTGCAGTTTCATGAGTTTCGTTTCGGGATTATGAAAGTCGATCATTTGGGTGTCAGGATATGAAAGGAGACCCATGGTGATGTGCAGGAAAGGTGATTCAGAGACATGTAGCATGACTGGAAAGTGAGAAAATAGGGTTTACATCTAGTACAACTTAACCTCAAAATGGCTTGCAAATGAGTGTCAGTTTGCTAATGAGAGTCACTGCACAAGCCAGAGACCAACTCACACCTGGTAGCATGATTCAGTAATGTACAAAATTAGTGATGAATCATTGGAATCAACTTTTCTAAACAGTATCATTTTTCAGTGTACAGGGGGTATTGCTCGTGCTAAGATGCTAAGAGTAGCATCTGCTTTAGCTGTTCAGCATGTGCTAATGGCCACCTTGGAAGACAGTGCCCACAATGTTGTGCTCCACTGTCCTCCGCATTGTAGAAAAGTCAATCAGTGGCTGACATACCATCATCTTCAGGACCTGAACATAGGTGTCTGCTACAGTGTGGACAGAAACATGAAACAGCATCTAGTAGACATGCTGTCCTCACATGGAATCAGGGGGATGCATGGCCCACCTACTCTGCTGGACACAAAGGTCTGTGTGGTATTAAACATTCTTGCTACGAACAAGGACCTTTTACTATCTGGCATGGAACACATTAAAAGTTGTATCGGCATCAGCCTCGTGAATCTTGCATCACTTCCATGATATGATGTTGCAGCATGTGCAGGGACATATTTGGTTGCTATGGACAACAGAGAATACAACCAACACTATGTCGTCATTCTTTAACACAGTCCATTCTGTTGAGGTCCATATGGCTACCAAGGCCTCCCTTGCTACACATGGTGACTGGTATATCAGCTGGAAGGGCTCCCACTCCATTAACTGTCAGGTGCTGTGCAGTAAACTGTATTATGAACTGTTTCTGTGCATCACCTAGGCATTTCCCATGAAAAAGGCACAGAAAGAAGTTATCTGGTGCTCATGTGACCTCTACCATGGCTTGACCAGAGGTAGGTGCCATACATCATGACATAGGACAAGAGGTGGTATCTGGTCCATAACTAATGGCCATTACAAGACAAACAAAGAATAATACTGATACATGAATTAATACATACAGGCTATGTATTATAGTGTATGGGCTGGCCATGCTGTCAGCACAGATGCAAGGCAGATGAAAGTGTGTAAAATTATATTGCTGAGTTAAGCACTTATTTTCATAGTGGGTGAGTCGGTGTCAGGTCACCACTTCCAAAGGGCTGGCAGACCTTTAGGTGAGGGAACAAGTCCTTAGCACTTTGCCTGAGGACATGAGAATCTGTTTGGCAGACTGGGAGTGTAACCCTGCAGATGAGCTGGGGAGAAAAGGGGATCCCTACTTAGCAAGCAGGGCACCACAGCACAAGAAGGGGATACCCAGTGTTGTACATGGATGTAAGGGAAGTTGTAACCCATGATGGGCAGCCTAAACCACCCCAACAGAGTCCACCAGTAACTGGGGAAGCCACTAGTTCAGGTATACAGCCAGGATCAAGGGTTGGATGTTTTAAATGTAACCAGTGGGGCCATGTAGCATATAGATGTCCATGGAAGCAAGGTGGGGGAGCCAGCAAGTGGGAATAACAGTATGCCAGTGATAAGTTGTCTGGAGACAACAGGGGTACCAAACTATCACTGGGGTTTATATCCTATCTTAGTGGATGGAAAACTGTCCGCTGCTAAGAGAGACGCAGCCTCTGACAAAACCATTGTGAAGCCTGCAGTGGTTAAAGAGGAGCAGGACCTCCTTGGGCAGCCCACTCCAGTCAGAGCTTTAGAAGGGACCCCATTCCAAGTGCCTTTGGCCAGGGTTCACCTTGTCTGGGAGGGTGGAAAAGGAAGCAAGCAAGTAGGTGTGATTTGAGAGGGTCCCCTACACATAACCAAAATTCCACTTACCTGATCAAGCCAAGAGCACCGAAAGGACAAAACACCGACCACTCAGAACACAGACGGGGAACCAATGGAAAGTAACTGCTTTGCCAGCATGTCGACCTTTGCCCCTTACCTACATAGTAGTGCAATCTCAGAGTTGGAATATTTAGTTGGAGGGGTGTGGGGGTGCTCTTATCAGGTTGGCCAAAGGTTTAGTTGCATTAGTTCCCCATCGGTGTTCCAAGCAGTCGGTGTTTTGTCTTTTAGGTGTTCTCAGCTCGATCATGTGAAAGTCAGGTAAGTGGCATTTTGGTTATGTGTAGGGGACCCATTTGAGGATATCCCTACAGATGTCTTGATAGGGAATGATTTTGATAATGCAATGCCATGTGCACATGCAGTTACACCCAGTCAGGCTTGGAGACAGGTATGTGGGTCTGGCAGCCTGGGGGAGACCTAGACAGATACCACACCCTAAGCCAATGCTAGTGAGGTGGCTATTTCAGGTAGGGAGCTGCCCAGTAGGAGTGAGTACAAAGTTGAGCCACAACTGCTGGTAGGTACTGATGTTCTCTTGGACAGGGTGATTGCAAGGGCAGAGGTGAGTGGTAGTACCCAAGCTGACAGTGAGGCACATCTGTCAGAGTATGCCAGGTTTTTTGTGGAAAGGCAGCTGGGAAGGGTCACAAAGATAGAGTTCAGACAGGCTCAGCTCTCAGACCCTACATTATGAGGCTTAAGGGAGGTAGGTAAAGTGGCACCTGATTCTCAAGGAAAAGGGATGTCTGTATACTGGATCAAAGAGTTACTGTAAAGAAAGTGGACCTCTGAGGGTGGACTAGAGGGTGAGGTAATACAGCAGTTAGTAGTGCCTAGCAGTGATGGTGAACCTTTTGGGTTTGGCATGTCAAAAGCTCCTGGCACAAAATAATTCAGTGCACTTCATATGAGCAATGAATGCAGTGTCTTTGATAACTCAGGTGTTGGTGATCGCTAAAATGGTGTGGCATGTCTCAACTTTGACAGGTGTGTCATACGTTCACCATCACTGGCCTAGAGCCTACCACCTGGCACTTCTAGCCATAGGCAATGACATTCCTTTTGCAGGTCATATGGGCATAAAGCATACCAAGAGACATATTATGCAGTACTTTAATTGGCCTGGAATTGTAAGAGATGTAACAGGGTACTATTGGATCTGTCAGCAGTGCCAAAAAAGTAGGCAAGGCAGGAGACAAGGTCAAGGCTCCTTTGATACCTTTGCCTATGATTGAGGATCCATTTCAGAGGGTAGCTATGGATATTGTGGGGCCTCTGAGTACTCCAAGTTCCACAAGGAAGAAGTATATCCTGATGATAGCAGATTATGCTACCTGAGGTGGTGTCTCTGTCCTGCATTGAGGCAGAGAAGGTGGCAAATGCTTTACTACAGATTTTCATCAGGGTAGGTTTACCAAGAGAAATACTGATTGACAGAGGTGCCCATTTCATGTCAGAGCTGCTGGCTTGTCTATGGGAGTGCTGTGGGGTAAAGCACCTAAAGACCTCTCCCTACCACCCCCGGACTAATGGTCTTGTGGAGAGGTTAAACTCTACACTAAAGACCATGTTATAGGCATTTGCAGACCAATTTAGGAGAGAGTGGGGCAAATATTTGCCCCATCTGATGTTTGCATACAGGGAGATGCTTCAGGAATCCACAGGTTTTTCACCCTTTGAGTTGCTGTATGGGCATAGGGTGAGGGGGCTTTAGTTTTGATTTGTGATGAGTGGGACCCTGAGTGTGAATCCCACAAGGAGTCTGCTGTGGCATATGTCCTAAACCTCAGGACAAGGCTTATGGAGCTCATGGGTTTGGCCCAGAAGAACCTGGCAGGAGCCCAACAGCAGAAAAAGGAATGCTCGAGCCTGCGCGTATGTTGTGGGATAGCAGGTTATGGTGCTCATTCCTGTCATTTGTAATAAGCTGCAGGCAGCTTGTGAGGGACCCTTTTTAAGTGGCAGGGAAGGTCCTTAATGTTAGCTACACGGTAAACCTGCTAGGCAGGAGGCAGGGGTTAAAATTGTACCACATTAACATGATGAAGCCTTGCCACAATAGGGAGGCCCTGGTGCTATTTGCAGTGGATGGTGGGAAAAGTCTGAGGGGGATCTATGGCAACATCAAGCCAGCCAGCAAAATGCCAAGTTACTAAGGTGCTGCCTAGGGTTGCAGGCATATAACATGTTAGTGCAGCACTGTAGTGGGGTCAGCAATTCCATTGCAGATGGGTTCTCAAGACAGGGCATGGGTTAATGTATTCTCAGACAGGCTTATGTCCCTCAAGCCATGTTTCTTCAGGGCTACTTGAGAAACTAGCTTGAGTCTTCAAAGAGGGGAGAGGTGATGATTTGAGATATTGCCAGCTATATCAGGAGAAGTAGGGCAGTGGAAGTGTAGCATATGCCAGCATAGCTAGCTGGAGTTTTGTAAATAATTATATGTCATTTATATATCAAATTGATTTCTACAGGTGCTTCTGTTATAAATGTATTTGTAAAGTTGCTTGTGTAAAAAAAAAATGTACCAACAGTAGGTCCTGCTGGACAGAAAAAGAAACCTGTTGTCACACTATATTATAACTGTTGAAATTAATATTGTAACAGAGAATACTGGAAGAGAAGAGATTAATCTCAGTTCAGCTAACTTTGAAAAATAGTTTGAAATTAAATTACCTGGTTTCGGCCATAAAGATTGTGTCTTACAGTTCTGATTTGCAGCCAGAAACAAAATGTCTGTAAAAACAAGGACTAGGTATCCTGCTGTATTGTTCTTAGCAGTGAATTAATTACTACCCTGGAAGGGTAGAAGTGTTGAAATGGTTTTATGGCTTCCAGATGCTATGACACATCTTAGCAAAGCTCTGTCTGTGTGCATGGTAACACACATGTGTGAGATTCTAATTCAGTTTCTAGTAGAGGGGGGTAGTATGGGAACCTAAAGTCAGATGACCAGATGTATGTGATGTAATTCTGTAATCCAGGACTGAAATGATGTTTTAATACTAGATGAAACAGAAGTCTCAGAGCAGTCTGTTTTTGAAACCTAACAAGAAGGACCCCTCACCTACATCATCTTACTTTGCTCTAGTAAGTGAACTAGGGGATAGTAATTCTTTAGATCAGTCGGAAAAATATAGTGACATTAGTTATGTACTGTTTTTTCTCTATCTGTGTAAATCTATCCATCTGTGTTATTTTTAATATTTCTTGTGATGAAATTCTAGTGTTTAATGTAAATAGATATTTAGCATTTTCATGTCCTTTTATTATTTATTATTGAATATATTTAAACTTTTCATTGTGGCTAGTCCTTTAGAGAAGATTTTGATCTTTGAGAGTACTCATATTTATTCAGTGATGCTGTGGCCATTCCTGAAAGTCTTGCTGCATTGGTCAAACACTAACATTTTTATTAGTATTAATTTTACTCAGTATAATTGGATACCCTGGCAAGAGCCTTAGAGTAGGTGTCTTTGGAGTCTCTTGGTGGCAGCACATACCTTATAGTCCAGACAGAGGGGTATAACTAGTAAATATGTACCAGTCTTTCCCTGGAGTGTGTGTGTGTGTGTGTGTGTGTGTGTGTGTGTGTGTGTGTGTGTGTGTGTGTGTGTGTGTGTGTGTGTGTGAAAATCAAATCTCAAAAAGTGTGCGTGTTAGCTACTTGGAGCAGGGACACAGAGCACTGGTTTCACAGAGGGGGTGGTGGAGGACTTTGCCTGGGGCACTCAGCTGAGGACTGAGCTCTATAGCTGTGCCATTGGGAGTCTTACTGGGAGCCTGGAGAGAGAGAGAGAGAGAGAGATGGAGAGAAACCCAGACCCCGGACTGAGTGTGTTCCCTGTGTGCTCTTAAGGAAAATTGTGCTTGGTGCAGAGAACTGCATCTGAAAATACTGTTTGTATTTATCTTTGTTCCAAGTGAACATCCCTCACTGGTGTCAGTGGTGAGGATTCAGGCTTCTGGATTACTGTCCCAGAGCAGGAACATCACATCTTATATCAGTTATCAGAACACAGTGGAATGTTTAAAGACTAAAATAATGGAGCATTTATTTCTTAAAAATGAATGCAGACTTTTTAGGGACAGTGGTTAGAACTATGAACCTGCTAAGTAGTTGGTTTTGTAATATATTTTATACTAGAGGCACCTAATCTGGTCATCCATTTTTATTGTATAAAGTAAAATTTGTGATATATACTGTCCTATTGCATTGTAAATGCAACATGTGACGTGAACTTTGTCAATGCTTTGTCTGCGCATTCAAATCCATTTCTGTATACTTTGTGGAATGCACTGTCTACATTGTATAACTATTCAATTCATAAGCCTTCATGGAGCCTAGGTTGTGACTGGTTAACAAGAGCTTAAATATATGTAATAAAATAAAAAATTAAAATAAAATAAGTACCCCTTCCCAAACACAGTCCTCTTCAAGTTGCAACAAATCAAGAAAATATAATATAAAATGTGCGATACGGATTCTTATCAGTTGACCTAACATACACTGCACCCACACTCACCCTGACAATTATAAAACAGACTGCTTCCCAGAAGGGAAATAAATGAATGCAGCAAAAAAAAAAAAAAAAATCATGATCATGCACATTTCATAAGGGAGAAGGGAAAATAGATGATAAGATATGCAATATGACAATGCCTAGTGCAGCCGTGTGACACTGTTCACCCCAATAATGAAAACAACAATGAGATTTGCACTTTCCTAGCAGAATAAACGATGCTCGTAGCTAAACGAAAGGCTGTGTCACTATCCTTCCACTGTTGAAAAACCGAGATCCATAATATTACTTGTCAGTGAAACAAATATACTCTTGTAATACTCCCTGTTCCTCAAACGTTCAGAATTTTCACAGACAACTCCCCACCCCTCCATCCCAGCTGACAGACTGTGACACTTGATTATAGAGGCTGGCAGGCTAGGAAAGTAATGTTTCCTTCTAGGGATACCGTCTGAATTTGCTTGAAAATGCAATGTTGCATGGAGGTTGTCATAGCTACAAATTTTGCATTCACTTTTAACTCCATCTGTACCCTCTCACATTTCATGGTATTTCCCTTTTCCTCCTTTTCCATCTGTACCCTCTCACATTTCATGGTATTTCCCTTTTCCTCCTTTTCTATCTGTACTCTCTCACATTTCATGGTATTTTCCTTTTCCTCCTTTTCCATCTGTACCCTCTCACATTTCATGGTATTTCCCTTTTCCTCCTTTTCTATCTGTACTCTCTCACATTTCATGGTATTTCCCTTTTCCTCCTTTTCCATCTGTACTCTCTCACATTTCATGGTATTTCCCTTTTCCTCCTTTTCCATCTGTACCCTCTCACATTTCATGGTATTTCCCTTTTCCTCCTTTTCCATCTGTACTCTCTCACATTTCATGGTATTTCCCTTTTCCTCCTTTTCCATCTATAACCTCTCACATTTTATGGTATTTCCCTTTGCCCCCTTTTCACTTTTTTTTTGTCTTTAGCAAGTTTCATTTCATTCTTGACTCTTCTGTCTGCTCTTTTTTTATTCCTCTAGCATATTTATTTTTTTTCTTATACATGCTCAGACACGCAATTCATATCAAGGTTGAATATCTTGCTTCTAACTAGATTTATAAGCTGAAGATTCAAGGTTCGAACCTGTCCCACCACAGAAAGGTCACAGTCTGATACCTTAACCCTGGATTCTGAATATCTATAAGTTTATCTTACTTCTACAGTATAAAGTTCTGCCAGGACATCACAGTTTTGTTGCTTATGGTCTGGTTTACAAGACTGACAAACTAAGACAGAGGAAGGACATGGGGTGTCAGTAGAAAGAAGCCTGAAGATATTCTAACTTCCTTCACAAAGAACAGGTAATAATGTCAAGTTACAGCATCTTCTGTATAACTATATGAGCATGTAAGGGGGCCAGGTCAAAAGCATGATATCAGTGTGGACAATCTTTTTTCTGTTATATTGTGAACTCTTTGATGATGAGGGAAAAAAACATCTGACCTTCAGTTCTGGACACACTGTCCTGCTTCTGCATTCTGCAGGGCCAGTAACTGACCAAAGGACTTTCTGTAGTTAAAAACACAACAGCAAATACAGAGTGTGGTATCCCACTGAAAATCTAATGCAGACATTAAGCCTCAGCATGACTCCACAGAGTTAACTGGCAAAATGGGGCTTCGTCAGACTTGAGGTAGCATGTACCTTTTAATCTAATCTATCAGCTGCCTGGGTATATCTGAAAAAATCAAGACTCCCATGGAAATGAGATGCTGCCTTTTAGGTTAGTTACATGGTTAAGCGTAGTTTGCAAACACAAGAGCTGCCTTTGCAAAACGTTTTGCTGTTTGTGTGTGTGTACGTGTGCGTGCATGTGCACACGTGTGCATGTGCTTGTGTGTGTGTATGTGTGTGTATGTGTGTGTGTGTGTGTGTGTGTGTGTGTGTGTGTGTGTGTGTGTGTGTGTGTGTGTGTGTGTGTGTTGTGCAAATCATTGAATGTTAATCATCTTATTACAAATGCTGCCCACATTATTCGTTCCCGCCATAATGCAGTTAAGATCTGTTTTCACTATATCTAATTAACTCTTACCTTGCAAGTAATTATTTCTTTGAGGAGTTCAGAATTTGCAGTTCAGCTAAGCTGTCTAGTTCATTACTTTGTTGATATCAGGTTTGACTCCATCAATCTCCACTTGCAAATGGAAAATTCTGAGCCGCTCTTTAAATCACCATGCAAACATGCTAGCACTTGGACATGAATGCACAGATGCACATATATACTTTCTTGTTGATACAGTGCATAATATTCATTGCATTTACCTTTTGAATTTTTACTCTTCGATATACATTTTCAGCCATTTGTTGTTCTGGCTGGAAATGGGCTATCATGATTAGTGCCTTACCTAAATTAACAAACTTAAATAAACAATAGAATAAATAAATGTACAAATTATGCTTACATGAATATATATGACAAGCATACAGTTTTTCAGCCATTACTCACTCTCTCCACACACACACACACACACACACACACACACACACACACACACACACACACACACACACACACTCACACACACAGGTAGATGAATAAACAAACACTAAAACTGGTAAAAGCAGGAATCTACCAAAATCAAAAATGACGTGTTTTTCTTCTCTACACAATCAGCACATTTCAGACATTGTAACACATTTCAGACATTGTAACACATTTCAGACATTGTAACACAGTTCAGACATTGTAACACATTTCAGACATTGTAACACATTTCAGACATTGTAACACAGTTCAGACATTGTAACACATTTCAGACATTGTAACACATTTCAGACATTGTAACACATTTCAGACTTGGTAAAACCAGTTCCAGTCACCTAACTGTTGTATCTTACTTGTGCTCTACTAGGATTGTAAAATGGTCAAATATAGGACCCTGGTGAAACTGAAACACTCACTGCCAGTGGATTACATACATCTGTATCTCAAAACTATAAAAGTGAACCTATACCTGTGAGAAGGTGTTTTACTGTGAGATTGTGTACTTCTGTATGGGTCTATGTTGTGGCTTATGTGCACATATGTGCATGTACGTATATGTCTGTGTGTATGGTGTATGCACAGTGTGTGCATGGTGTGTGTGTTTGTGTGTGTGTGTGTGTGTGTGTGTGTGTGTGTGTGTTTGTGTGTACTTGTGTGAATATGATGTAAATATGATTTTGTAGCAATGCTGACCTGTTGAGCAACTGGTTGCAACCCATGCACTGCCATACCTCACAATCTCTAAGAGCAGGAAATCTGAACAAAATGATAAATAATGGGGGGGGGGGGGCCAAATGTAGGGACAATTTTTGAATCCTGCTCTTACAAACTTAGAAAATTGATGGAATAACAGTTTTTGCGTTAGCATACATTTTCTGAATGATATGAAGTCTGAAACTCAAATGTCTGTCATTATTTTCTGACTTTAATCTTTAATAACTTGCAATGATTTCTCAGAGAACCACAATGTTATGGATCAAAATGGATCAAAATATGAGGTAAAAATCTGGACATTCTGCAAAAAAACTGTACAGTTGAGAGGTATGTAAAACACTGCTTGTTTCTGCATTCCTCGCTGTGAGTATTCTAGTCTTGTTTTTAAATGCATGCATCATGATGTGATAATGTTTAAAAGCAACATTTTTGAGACAGCTTAGTGATTCTAACCTACCATAGATCCACATATTTGTTTTCATTTTAAACTTTTCTGTCATTGTTGTCTGCCTTTATAATATATACATTCGCAAACAATTTTCCCTTTCTGATAATTTTGTTTGTAATGATAGCTAAGGATATAAAGAGGAGCGAGAAAAAAAAAATGTTACCATGGTTAGACTAGGAGTAAAAAACTGAAATTAGTGAAAAAAATTTCTGTAGAATATTGGTTCCACAGCGATAAACAGGCACACCCTTCTATCTGAAATGCTTCATTGTATAACAGTTCTGTCTCTCTTGGGAAATTCAGCAACAAACAGAATGTCTAGTATGTCCATCCCCCACTGATTGTAAAATCACACTTTTCCTGATAGTTTGTCGAAGCCTCATTCTCCCAAGGGTCCCATCAGTGATTTGAAGGTAAGTGATTACTAGAATAATTCCTTTCTAATGGACTGTTTGTTTAAATAGGCTGGTATACTTTATCACTGTCACACAGGCAATCTAATGCAGAGATAAAGCGAAGGCAATACATGACCATTTGTAGGGGGAAGGGAATAATTCTTACAAATCATTGCTGAAAGGCACAACAAATGTATTCATATCCCCTACTTCTTAAGCTAGACTGAGTTGGAGAAATAAGGCTTCAGTTCTTCGTGGGTGAACTCTGGTAAATAGTGAGGACTTGGATATTTCAACGCACATAAATTTATCAGCTTCTCTGAATGAAAGAATGCATTGTTTTTCACTCCAAAAGTAGAGAGTTAAATCAATATCACTCACTTCCCGTACAGAACTGCCCAGATTAAATCTGCTATTTTATGGTATCAGTTGTTTTTTTAGTTACTCACAGTTTTGTCTACAATAAAAGTGACATCTCAGCCAAATTTGGGGTACAGTGCTAAAACATCCTGTAATTAGGATGCACTGTCTGTTAGCTATATTACATTTATTTTTGTAGATAAAGCAACACTTGGTGGTCTTCTCAGTTAGGAAGGGTGGTAAGAAGCTTGCCTTTAGCCCTGGGTTTAGGTACTACCTGTTGAAACAGTGTGCACAAACCCAGTATTGTATATAACATACTCATCATACATTATGGGAGGTGTTAGGTTGTTCACTGACTCTACTAAAAGGGAGGGCCCATCAGGTCAGAGTTGGAACACCTCACTGTAACTATGTATGGGGCACACAATCCACCCTACGGCTTTTTCTTTGAGTAAACTGAATGACTTCAGGTCATCTCATCTTATGTTTGTAGAAATTAGGTCCTGCAGAAAGGAAGAAATGGTATTACTGTTAAATGTCCCTCAGAGTATACAGGAATATCACTGTTAAGTATCCCTCATAGTGCCCAGAGATGTCATTGTTAAATGTCCCTCACAGTGCACAAGCATGTCACAGTTGAATGCCCCTCATGGTGCCCAGGGTTTCACAGTTAAATGAACATCACAATGCACAGGGATGTTAATGTTAAATGTCCCTCAAAGTGCACAAGGATATCATTGTTTGTACCCCTCGTAGTAAACAGGGGTGTTACTATTAAATGACTCACACAGTGCACAGGACTGTCACTGTTAAATGTCCCTCACAGTCTACAGATATGCCACAGTTAAATGTCCTTTATTGTGCACAGGGCTGTCACTGTTAAATGTCCTTAACAGAGCACAGGCATATCACTGTCAAATGCTCCTCATGGTACACAGGGATATCAGTGCTAAATGTCCCTCATATTGCACAAGGATGTCACAATTAAATGCCCCTCATGGTGCACAGGGATATCACTATTAAATGCCTCTCATAGTACACAGGGATTTTACAGTTAAATGTCCCTCATGAAGGACATGGACGTCACAGTTAAATGTCCCTCATGGTGCACAGAAATGTCAATGTTAAACGTCCCTCACAATGCACAGGGATGTCACAGTAAACTGCATGTATGGTGCACAAGGAAGTCACAATTAAATGACCCTCATGGTGCACAGGGATGTCAAAGTTAAATGTCCCACATGGAGCACAGGGATCCCACAGTTAAATGCCCGTCATGGTGCACAGGGGTGTCACAGTTAAATGTCCCTCGTGATGCACAGGGATGTCACAGTTAAATGCACTCATTGTACACAGGGAAGTCACAATTGAATACCCCTCTTGGTGAACAGGGATGTCACAGTTAAATGTCCTTTACAGAGCACAGGGATCTCACAGTTAAATGTCCCCATGGTGCACAGGGATATCACTGTTAAATGCTTCTCATGGTGTACAGGGATGTCACAATTTAATGTCCCTCATTGAGCACATGAATGTCACAATTAAATGCCCCTCATGATGCACAGAGATGTCAGAATCAAATGCCCCATGTGAAGCACAGGGATGTCACACTTAAATGCCCCTCATGGTGCACAGGGATGTCCTAGTTAAGTGCACCTCATGGTGCACAGGGATGTCATAGTTAAGTGCACCTCATGCTGCACAGGGATCTCCCTGTTAAATGTCCCTCATTGTGCACCCTCCCCCTTTTCTCTCTCTCTCTTAGGATGCTGCAGATTAATCACAATGACATCTAACAAACAATGTGTGATGGTGTGGAGAAGTTAAACATAGAGAAGCAAATTGTTGGGAAGGGATGCACTCTGAGCAGTAAACAAAATTGATTTACACTGTAGTTTGGTAAATGTGTTTTTTGTTGTTCTTCTGGCTTATGTTTACCACTTATTTATCATTTTTAGTTCTAGTCTGGGGAAGCCAGAGAGAAATCCAATACAAAGGAAAAGAAAAAAACATATTAATAACACAGAGATGCCTCCGGTCCAAAGATCTGTCTTTTTGAGAGGTCTGACTTTATATTTTTGTATGATTTTGCTTCCCATCTTTTTTTTTTCATAAAGCATTTGGATGGTAAAAACAGATTTCTGTGAAACAGCTGTGTCATTTTTTTAAATAAATGTCTATTCTGCATTTTAATTAAACAGTAGTATTGCATTTGTGAGCATCGGCATATGACACAGACGGCAGCATTTTCCAAGTGATGTGAAAGGAAACATGACCATGTTTCTTTACTCATGGTAATGTGTGTTTGCGTCTGTGTCTGTGAATGTGCATGAGTGATTCTACATTTTAGTATGCAGATTATTGAGACAGATACACCAATCATAGTACAGGTTCTACATCTTAGTATGCAGATTACTGAGACAGATACACCAATTATAGTACAGGTTCTACATCTTAGTATGCAGATTATTGAGACAGAGACACCAATCATAGTACAGGTTCTACATCTTAGTATGCAGATTATTGAGACAGATACACCAATCATAGTACAGGTTCTACATCTTAGTATGCAGATTACTGAGACAGATACACCAATTATAGTACAGGTTCTACATCTTAGTATGCAGATTATTGAGACAGAGACACCAATCATAGTACAGGTTCTACATCTTAGTATGCAGATTATTGCGACAGATACACCAATCTCAGTACAGGTAAGGACATTAATAATGACAATACCTGAACACCAGAACTGCAATTCCTACAGATGGCCTTTCTACTGCTGTAACATACAGTGATGACATTTTTGCAACTGCAAAGGCAAGTGAGAAATTTGCAATGTAGGTATTTTTAAACACTTTGTGTGCTAAATTTAAGTGTAGATGCTACCGTGATTTTGAAAAACAGCAGCATTTTTTATGTAGAGTAAACTGTGCCCATTGCAGGTCTCCTTACACACTTCCCAAACCTGATCTGTTGTAGGCTTCACCATATTACACGAGTAGTGGGCAGAACCATAGCCATCTCATCTAGTGATTATTGCTGGCCCTTTATCTGGTAATCCACCTCCTCAGAACTTCAGATGAACAGCAAAATAAAGGTCCACTCCTTTAAAATGGCACTTCAGTCCACATCACTGCTCCTTAGCCCTTCAGCTGGACAAAAAACAAGAGTTCTTCTACTTTTAAACTGTAGCAAGCCACTTGCTACATTAAATTCCTCAATATGGAAAAATTCTTTACATTACTGCCCAGGATAAACATTGTTCAGCTACTCATCCCCCATCTAAATCTAATCTCAATCTAATTTCCATATAGCAAATAGTCCACCAAACATGTTTACTATAACTGTACCACCTACCTGGATATATAATAAAAACACTATACTTGTCAAATAACATTCAAAGCTTCTATGTGACGTATTATACTGGCACTACCTACATATGAAACTATCTACTACAGTTCCTCATTGTGTTCTGATATGTGAAAATATCTGCAAATGTTTCTCGTATTTTTGCTGTATGTCATATTTTGCCAACTGTTATTAATAGATATCTATGCTATATAATCTGGTGATTCATACTTTTTTGACCTGTGAAACTATGAACTGTGTAATATATGATTTGTACTTATTTGACCTGTGTAGAACTGTCTAAAATGTATCTGGAGCTTTTCTCCACGGGCCTCCACTGAAAAAGGACCTGTGTCCAATCGGACTTTCCTGGTAAACACATGTAAAATAAATAAAATAAATTATCCACTCACAAAGGTGGCAATTCCTCTGATATATCAAACTTCAGACCGATAGCTATACTACCTCCTCTCTCTAAAATTCTAGAGAAATGCATTCACAAACAGATAATACAGTACCTTCTCCAAGAAAACCTTCTTACACACACACACACACACACACACACACACACACACACACACACACACACACACACACACACACACACACACACCACGGATTCCGTCCTAATCATAGTACAACAACTGCACTAATATCCTTCATCAATACAGTATCTCTTGCTCATGATAACAATAAACTTGTCTGATGCCTGTTCCTCGACCTCTCTAAAGCCTTTGACACTGTCTCCCACCCTCTCCTCCTGGACAAACTCACTTACTTAAAATTCTCTCCCCCTACTATTTCCTGGTTTTCTAGCTATCTCTCTAACTGCCAGTAATCAGTTAAATGGCTCTCTGCACCCCCCTCACTGTGCAAATGGGTGTCCACCAGGGATCTATCCTTGGACCATTGCTCTTCAATATTTTTTCTAATTTACTCTAGAACTCTTGTCCCCAGTCATCACTTGTGCAATATGCTGATGACTCTACTATCATCACCATTGCAGATAACCTATCAGACCTCCACTCTGCTACCCAGGCATCCTTCAACACCATAGAGACATGACCTAGTGATAACAAATTAATTCTTAATCCTAAGAAAACTAAGCTCCTGCTCTTCCTCCCCAAAAACCTCACCAATCTCAAAACCTCATTCAACATTTTATCAAGCAATAACACCATCATCACAGCTGAACCCAGCACTAAATTGCTAGGTGTCACAATAGACGATCAGCTTAATTTTGATCTACATGTTATTAACTGTATCAAAACAACTCACCAGAAACTAGGACACCTTTACCGCAACAAGAAATACTTAACCAACACAGCCAGAACAACTCTCTCCCACACTTCTATACTGCTGTCACATATTCAATAACCTTAACACCACACTCATTTCAAAACTTGAAATTGCCTATAATAAGGTGGCCATATTTGCAGCAAACCAAACCTACAAGTCTCACCATTGCTTATCACTTAAGCAACTGGACTGGCTTGAATTCCCTCACCTGCTCCAACTATATCAACTACAAATTATCCACTCCATCCTGTATTTGCCCTCTTTCTGCCCCAGCCTCTCTTCTATCATATCTAAATATTCCCCAGCTAGGACACTACACAGCTCAAACCAAGGCCTGTTACAGGTTTATAAACCCAAAACCAAAATAGGATGTCTACTCTATAACTATACCCCAGCCACATCCTGGAACCAACTACCACTAGAAATAAAGTCCCTTAACCATATCAAGCATTTCAAATTAGCCACCCGAAAATACATATGGTCCTGCCACTGTAGTTATCCCCCCTGAAACTACTACCCGTACTCCAAATACTCCTCCTTACCCCAAGTTTTATCCCTAACTTTGTTCTGCCACCTCTTCCTTCCTTCTATTCATTCTTTCTTAATACCCTCCCCCTACTACCTTCTCTCCCTGTCTATTCTTATCTATACTCTATCAGACTGCTACAAAAAAAAAAAATAACTTTAACCTGTCTGTCTTATTGGTCATCACTACTTTATTTCCTTTTATCTCCATCCAACTTTTGTATATACGCTCTCTAAACCCAAAAACAATTACGTAGGTATTATTCATTTAATATGTTATTGTAACCTGATTGTAATCTTTTGCTGACTGTAACTGATTTTTGTTAAATTCTATTCACTGAGGAGCTTTTCTCCCCGGGTCTCTGCTGAAAATGAGCCAAAATATCAGTCAGACTAACCCAGTTAACAAATGTAAAAAAAAAAAAAAAAATATATATATATATATATATATATATATATATATATATATATATATATATATATAAATAAATAAATAACATTTGTAATAAATGGTTTGCTATAGCTCTGAGCAGCTTCAGGGGTTAGCATTGTTGCCTCACAGAAAGAGCTTCTCTGGTTCAATTCTCAGCTGGGGTACCTTCTGTGCAGAGTCTGCATGTCCTTTCTGTGGTTACATGGGTTTTTTCCAGGTACTCTGGTTTCCTCCCACACTCCAAAGACATGCAGTAGGTGGATTAGACACTCTAAAATTGGCCATAGGTGTGAGTGTGCATGTGCAAGTGAGTGGTACGGATGAACTACTGTGGCAAGGCTAGCCACCCTGTGGTGTAAACCTTGGCTCTACATGATTGTCACTGTTGAAGTCACACCCCAACCCCATGACCAAAAATGGGAAAAAGGGTTGAGAATGGATGGATCAATGATTTGCTACAGCTTACCACACACAAAACACTGAAGTGTATTTCAGTATTGGCATTCAGAAGTGCCCATAAAGAAAAAAATGCAGGTGAGTTGGACATGGCTTTGTAAGTCAGGCAGAGATCACCTCTGAGTAAGCGATATGCCACTGAATACAGCCGCAGTTTTTTCAGTCGGGCTGCATAGGACATATGTTTGAGGCCAGTAAGCCTCTTGATGAGGTACTTTTGTGGTCTTTTAAGCTAATAAAAATGAAAAACGGGTGCAATAGCAGCCAAAAAACGTTTATTTAACAAGTATTTTAAAGCGCTTTTTCGTCAGCATTAATAGCTGGCTTCCTCAGAAATGACAGTAGGTGAACTTCAGTGAATTATTTAAAAACAATTTTTAAATTAGGAGCCAATTACTACGTAAAATGCTGAACAACCTCCACAATCAATTTAAAGGAACATTCCCAATTCATTTAACATTGTGTATGGGAATGTGTAATACCTAACAATAATACACGAAAAAAACAATTATTTAACAATTAATTCTAAAAAAATTGACATTATATAATAAATTAATCGAACATTGGTATATAACATTATAATACTTGTAAAGTTACTTATAAATATATATTTGTAAAAACTAATTAATAAATAAAATCAACTCTACTATAAAAATTAATTATAAATCAATGAAAGGTATTAGTTGTAGTCGATAAAGGGTACATATTACTAGGGCTAGAGTCTAAAAAGTCATCTCTTAAGACTGTTCAATTTTAATAAACTTGAAATTGAACATGAGTCATTAAGTCCTGGATAGCTATATGCATTTAGTCTAACTTGCCAAATCAACTCAGCTTCTTCCAACTTGAAAGGTCTAGGTCCCCCTCTACTGTCACAACTAACCTGATCTATAACTAAGAACTTAAATGTGTGGTCATTAAATACAGAAGTGTGTTTAGCTAGAGCGTTATCAAGTTTGGACTTTTTCATGGCATATAGGTGCTCATATATTTTATCCCTAAGTCTCCTTTCGGTCTTGCCAATGTAGAAGACCGAACATGATGTACATCTAGCTAAATAGATGACGAAGGTGGAATTACAGGTGAATTTGTGTTTTAATTTATAGGAAATACCATTTAACTCAAAACAAGTTGCTTCTTCCACGTATCTACAATAATTACAATTTTGACACTTCGACATACCTGCATTACGAACTACTAGAGATTTACTACCTTCCAATACAGATTTGATGTTCTTCCCTTTCCTAAAGGCGACTTTTGGTCTATCACCTAATTTTTCGAAAATTATGGGATACATTTTAAACAATTCCCAATTCTTATCAAGTATATCAATACAAGTGTTGCTTCCCGTACTGAATGTTGTAATAAAATAATTTGTATTTGTATTATTTGTACAGGTAGTTGTAGTTCCCTCTGATTCGTGTGTACTACTGTCATTCATGTCTTTCAAGCTGTTGGAAGTGTCTTGTGAGGTACATCCCAAATGGGGCATTGTACTCTATGATGGGTCTGATGAGTGACGAGTAGAGGGGCACTATAACCTCTTTATTTCTAGATGTGAACCCCTTAGTAATTAGATGGGCCACATATAAGGATTTCCGAACTACTTTGGCAATATGATTGTCAAAGGAGAGATTGCTATCTACCTGGGTCCCCAGATCTCTTATTACCTCTTCTGTATTAAGGGGGCTGCTGCCTATGTGGTAATTCATGGGTGTTTTGTTTTTCCCAAACGGGATAACTATGCATTTTTTTGGCATTTAGCTTGAGGCCATAACTTTGACACCAGGTGTCTGTCTCAGTAAGGCCTTTTTGGAGGATGTCCGTGTCAGCCGGAGAGTCAATTATGGCTCCCAGTTTGCAGTCATCGGTGAACTTGGTTAACCATAGTCCTCCTGTGTTTGCCTGTACTTCTGAGAAATATATGCCGAACAGTAGGTGTCCCAGAACCGAGCCTTGCGGGACACCACTTGTGACTGGTTTAGAGTCGGACCTGGAGCCCGCTATTCTTACCGTGTGAGTTCTGTCTGTAAGCCAGTTGGCAACCCATCTTCTGATGTAGGAGTTTATGTTCAGGCTGGTGAGTTTTTCTATAATACCCATGTGAGGAATGGTGTCGAATGCCTTGGTGAGGTCAAGGTAGGTTGTGTGAACCACCTTTCCCTCATCTATGGCCTTGGTAACTATCTCAAAGAAGTCAACGAGGTTTAGTAGGCATGATCTGCCCTTAACAAAGCCGAACTGGGTTGGGTCAAGTGTTTGGAGGTTCCCAATGTCTTTGTTAATGAGTTCCATGATGATGCGCTGCATAGCCTTACAGACCAGGCTAGTCAGGCTTATGGGGCGATAGTTACCAGGGTCAGTTGTGGCCCCTCCTTTGTGGAGCAGAATAACCATTGCTGTGTGCCATTCTATGGGCGCATAGCCTGTGGAGAGGCTGAGATTGAACAGCGTGTTTAGGTGGAGGGTTAGTTCATTCTGTAGTTCATGCAAGATGCAGCCTGGGACACCATCTGGCCCCATTGATGCTGTGTTTTTGGCTTTTGAAAGGGCTGTTTTCACCTGTGCTTCTGTGATTTCTGGGACAGTGCACTTTTCCAGTATTGTTGTGGGCCCTTTTGAAGGTGAGAGGGAGGTGAAGTTTGCACTGAATCTATCTGCCAGTATGTTGGCAATAACAGTAGGTTCAGTATATTTTCTGCTATTTTGCACTATCTCAGAGCATATTTGCAAGTTGCCACTTAGATTCTTGACATAGCTAAAGAAGGCTTTAATTGATGGACATGGTCCACCTAAAGAAATTCAAGTCACTGTGAGCCACGCACTCTAGTGAGCTAAACCTCGCCACAACAATAAATAGTACATGCTGGAGGGATAGATTCCTGTCACAGAGACTCCCCATGCTTTGGAACAAAATTCCTAACTACATTAGGCAGAGCCCCTCACTAACACTCTTCAAGAGAAGCCTTGACGAGTGGATGGGTAACAGAAAATACACCCCTGGGATCACTTCATTGGCTCTGCTTGACAGAGGCTCAGTTAATTAATCAATGGGGCGGCGAAAGCCGACACACACTGGCTAGGCTTATAAATGCCCTCGGGGAGATAGCCTAGTACCTACCTATGAACCTATGAACTGCACTTTCCAATTGCACCCCCTAATATCTTGCACCCAAGGAAGCTACTCCCTTTGCACCTGTATGTTACAGCTGCTATATTCTCTGAATGTGCCCTGTGGGCACCACCATTAAATTAGACTTGTGGGGACCACCATTAAATGTGACCTGTGGGCACCACCATTCTACTTGGGTAATGTGAGGCAAACCTTTTTGTTGCTGGAAACAGTAATGTGTGAACACAATTTTCTCATGAGTTAGTTAAGCTGTATGTTCAAGCAGGATTGTCGATGCCATGTACGCCCTCCTGTAATTGGGATGGAAGGCCTCTTGGTAGTATCAGAGCTAGGTGCAATGTGGGCCTTTTGATTTGTAGATGGTCTCAGAGATGAACTGCTCGGAGTTCTTGAGCTCCTGATATTTTTTCTTAGAGCAGAAAGAAACAAGAGAGAGCCAGAGAGCGAGATAGAGAGACAGACAGACACAGACAGACAGACATACACAGAAAGAAACAAGAGAGAGCCAGAGAGCGAAATAGAGAGACAGACAGACACAGACAGACAGACATACACAGAAAGAAACAAGAGAGAGCCAGAGAGCGAGATAGAGAGACAGACAGACACAGACAGACAGACATACACAGAAAGAAAAACAGGAGAGAGAAGAAAAGAGACTAAAATACTGTTCTATTTCTAAATATTGTTTATTTTTCAAATGTATTGCACATGCATCCATAATCCAGTATAGTTGGTATTAATTTGTACAGCAAAGTTATAAAATTACAGCTAAACAGGAGGTATGTTAATTATGTATGTATATTTTAGACACACATACATACATATATATATATATATATATATATATATAAATATATATATATATATATATATATATATGTATATATATATATATAAATATACTTAAAAATATGTAGACACCCAAATGTCGATGGCACTAACATTGATTAAAAAAAAAAATAGATTGACATTGAACTGTGCATAGTTCAAGACATAAATTTGGAGCATGCAAGGAGAAAATTTTGTTTTTGTAGAGGTGCAACCCCCCCCACACCTGCATGTTGGGGTTGTGCTTTCACACTCCCTGCTAATTATATAATCCAATTCTGACATCATACAGTACTGGGGAAAGGGCGAATTTCCCAACCCTGGTAATGTAGTGATCTTGTACAAATGTCGATCATGTGTTTTGATGACCAAACTATGTGAACAAAACACGTCAGCTCTACAGAAGTTTGATATATTCAAGTGTTCCTATATAAATATACATATATGTGTGTGTGTGTGTGTGTGTGTGTGTGTGTGTGCATGTGTGTGTGTGTGTGTGTGTGTGTGTGTGTGTGTGTGTGTGTGTGTGTGTGTGTGTGTGTGTGTGCGCGTGTGCGTGTGTGTGTGTGTGTGTGTGTGTGTGTGTGTGTGTATAGGTAGTATTTCTTTAAAAGCATCTCCCCTAGTTCCATCTTCAAGCAGTTCTGTGTTATGTCATGTCAGTAAACTGCTAAGATGCATTCATATGGCTCTCTAGTGTGTCCTTACGGCTAACCAGTTAGTGGTGAACAGTAATTTAGAGGAAATTGCAAAGAATAGTATAGTTCTCAGCCACCATTTCAGCCATGACCTAGGTCAGATGGCACAAAAATATTATAATTTCAGTTAGCTGAGACATAAGAAATATTTTAATAAATTAGGAGAAAATGCAAATACATATTAAAAGCTAGTTAACAGAATCGGCATTGATTTTTTGCATGCATAAGAGAGATACAGAAGTTCAAATGTGTACATTTCAATAATGTTAGGGTATCACATAATTTTCACACAAGACAATTCAGCAGAGAATAACAATCTCCTTTATTGCACAGAGAAACACGTACATGAGAGATTAGGAAACCAAGGTCCTGGTCACCTCGAACTACTGTATGGATGATTTTTTTATACTTTCTTTCATTAAAAGCAACACTATTGCAACAATCATAGAACAACCACTGACCAATTAAAATGCACACTACAGCATTAATTTTGCTAAGATCTCCATACTACTTGTTTCTGATAGTCCATATATGACATGAGTTCTGAATTCCGTAATAGAACTTTCTACTCAGAACAAATCTCATACTTTTCTAACCTTGTCAGCACTTTCTAATATTAGACAGGAAGTAAATCAAATGATACACACTGAAGAACCTTCCAGAACATTCAAAACTTCATTCTGCTTATGAAAGCATATTAGAAATGAAATGCACAGACTTAACATTTTCCCTTCTCCGTACCTCTCACACTTCACAAATAAACACAACGTATGCATATTGTTATTATATTTGCATGTGCTTTACATACCTCTCCACCTCTTAGAGCAAGAAATCTGGACAAAGCCACAAAAAATGGGGGGACAAAGACCCAAAAATAGGGACACTTTCTAAATATTGCTCTTACAAACATAGAAAGTTGATAGAATAACAGGTTTTGCATTCGCATGTATTTTCTGAAGGATATGACTTCTGAAATGCTGTCTACCATAATTTTCTGACTTCAATCCTCAGTGATTTGCCAGAAAAACATAGTTTTATGACAAACAGATGAAAAATATGAGGCAATAATCTGGACATTCTGTGAAAATCTGTACAGTTTAGAGGTATGTGTGTTTGGAATATGATTCAGTACAGCTGAGATCAGCCCTTGTCTCTATAACTTTGATCTTTGTAGATGTGAATCAAATTATCTTATCAACTTTTTCTTAAAGGTAAACATTTTTGTTCATTCCTGATATGAACCAGTAGGGTATTTCAGCTCTCTGATACCATGTTTGTAAATGATGTTTTCTCCATTCCCAGGGCAAAAGCCACCCTCCATTGTATGAACAAACTGACTTAAGTAGATATTTTCTTGCGTCTTTCCATAAATGACCAAATAATGCTTAGCACAACTTAATTCGCTTCAAACTTTTATCAACATCAGCTATGGATGAAGCTACTCATCTACCACTCAATGCCGTTTCCTGACTTGGCACCCTTGCTCCTTAACTCCATCTATCCATCCTAAACCCCTTTTCCCATTTTGCACATGAGGTTGGGGTGTCAGTTCAGCAGTGACAATCATCTCAAGCCAGGGTTTACACTGTTGTGTGGCTAGCCCTGCTCTGGTAGATCATTCGTACCACACACTCGCACACACACTCTCACCTATGACAAATTTAGAGTGCCCAGTCCATCTACTGCATGTCTTTGGAATGTGGTAGGAAACAGGAACACCCAGAGAAAACTCACATGACTAGATAAATAGTCCACTATCTGGATGGTGGCCCTAAATATGAAGAGCCAGACAGTTCCTGTTTCTGCATCTCATAGGTTCATAGGTTCATAGGTTCATACTAGGCTATCTGCCCTAGGGCATTTATAAGCCTAGCCAGAGTGTGTTTGGCTTTCGCCACCCATTTTAAATGAATTTTGCTATGCCCTTTTTCGAGGTTAGTATACTGTGCCTCTGTCTAACAGTGACACAGAAGTGATACCTGGGGTAAACCTATGATCTCCCATCCACTCATCAAGATTCCTCTTGAAGAGAGTCAATGAGGGACTCTGCCTAACCTGGACTGGGATTTTATTCCAGAGTGAAGGGAGCCTCTGGGTTATGAATCTGTCCCTCCAGCATGTCCTATTTATTTCAGTGCTGAGGTTCAAGTCTATCGAGCGTGAGCTCGATGGGATTTGGATTTTCTGAGGTGCAGCATGTCCATTAATTCCGGGTTGGACATGGCTTTATACGTCAGGCACAGATCACCTCTGAGCAGGCAGTATGCCACTGAGTAGAGCTGGAGTTTCTTTAACCGGGCAGCATATGGCATCTGTTTGAGCCCTTTGATCCTCTTGGTGAGGTACTTTTGGGGTCTTTCCAGTTGCTACAGGTGTCTGGTAAGGTACATCCCAAAAGGGGCATTGTACTCAATTATGGGCCTGATGAGGGATGAGTAAAGAGGCACGATGACCTCCCCTGATCTAGATGTGAATCCCTTCATGATTAGGTGGGCTATATAAAATGTTTTTCTAACCACTTTGGCCACGTGGTTGTCTAATGAGAGATTGCTATCAACTTGGGTCCCCAGGTCGCTAATTACTTATTCTGTACTTAATGGATTACCACCTATGTGGTAATTTATGGGCACTTTGTTTTTGCCAAAGGGGATGCCTATACACTTTTTGGCGTTTAGCTTGAGGCCATGGCTCTGGCACCAGTTGTCTGTTTCTATGAGGCCCTTTTGGAGGATGCTTGTGTTGGCTGGAGAGTCAATTATGGCGCCCAGTTTGCAGTCATCTGTGAACTTGGTCAGCCACAGTCCTTCTGTGTTGGCCTGTACCTCCGAGAAATATATACCGAACAAGAGGAGGTCCCAGGACTGAGCCTTGTGGGACGCCACTTGTAACTGGTTTGGAGTCTGACGTGGCTCCACCAATTCTAACCATGTGGGTTCTGTCCTTGAGCCAGTTTGCAACCCATCTAGTGACATAGGGGTTTATATTTAAGCTGGTGAGCTTATCTATAATGCCCGAGTGGGGTATTGTATCGAAGGCTTTTGCGAGGTCCAGGTAGGCTGTGTGGACCACCTTCCCCTCGTCAATGGCCTTGGTGACTATTTCAAAGAAATCAACCAGGTTTAAGAGGCAGGATCTGCCCTTAACAAAGCCGAACTGGGTAGGATCCCACCCTTCAATTCAGCTATGGAGCAAGAAAAAAGGATCTCTGCTTTTAGAACTGTAGCAAGCCTGTTACTATAATGCATACCATACACTAAGCACTAAAGCATTTCAGCACTACAGAAAAGCAGTACCAAAATTCACTTCTGCACTGGTATTTAGAAATGCCAGTACAGAAATCAATATTGGTACTGTATTAACAACTGATCATAATCTCCTAATCTCACCCCCTAACACCTTGCGCCCAGGGTTGCTGCACCCTTCACTCTGCCTTAGGTACACTAATGACAACAATATTTTAATAACGTTTAAATGACCATAAAAACAGATATTTATAGCTGGATGCTTGAGTTACTGGAATGGCCAGGAGATTCCTTAATAAGTGGGGGAATCAGTACGTAATAGTTTGTGGTACATAGATACAGATTTGGTGGATTAAAATAAGGTTATTAGAAGGAACCTCAGAACAAACATAGTTAAAGTCTTCTTGGAGACCTTCCTGAATGAGGGTAGTAAACCTTACAACTGTCCAGAATTTTGCAGAATGCCCAGAGTGTTACCTCATATTTGTGGTCTGTTTCTCATAACATTTGTTGTTTTCTGGCAAATCATAGAGAACTGAAGTCATTGAATAATGACAGGCATTTGAATTTCAGATTTCAGTCTTCATAAAATGCATGCTAATAAAAAAGCCTATTATTGTATGAACTTTATAAGTTTATAAGAGCAGTATATAAAATCTGTCCCTGATTTTGTCTCCACATTATTTTTGGCTTTGTCCAGAATTCTTGAGCAAAGATGTTGACTGTTATGGAGGGTACTTTTTTTTATCCTGATTAGAAGTACCAGGTTGTCTGCATAAGGGGTGATTTGAAGTTCAGGCAGGATGAGAAGTTTATTAATGAACAGGAGTAAGAGAACAGGGTGACAGGGAAGGAGTGGCATTTGGAGGACTCCAGTCTGCAGTTCTCTTGACCAGAGTAGGTAGCAGCTATCCTTACTTTGAAGGTATGAGTCTTAATATGTCTTTTAAACCACTTACATGGTCTTTCTTCAAAGCCACAGCTCATAGGTGTTTCAAGAAGCAAGGTGTGAGCAGATGTCACTAGGCCTGTTGAGAAATCATCAAATACTCCATCAGTGAGCTGTGCTTTTCCTATGTTTGTATAAATTATATCATGTATACTATATATATAGCTGTATGAGTACTATACTCCCTTATGAATCCATACTGTATACGGATAAGTAGGCCATAATTTACGCAGGGTACCTAAAGTTGTTTATATACAGTATGTTTTTAATATAACAAGTTTAAAACTGGCCTGTAATAAGTTACTTTTCTGGGAGTAGATACTTTTGTATGTTGAAAGCTGCTTACTTAACAAATGGAAGGGCAGAGTTACACAAGGTGATGTTATTTTTGCTGGATGGATTTTTGCTTAGCTCAACGTTTAGTTAAGGCAAAAGGGTATGAGCCTCATTTGTAAGTATTAAAATACAGAAAATTTGCTTTGCCTGTATTTAGCAATCATGAGAACAATCTGTAAATACTTGCAGGAAGCATTAAATTATTGCTAAAGTCAAAACAGAAGTATTTAGTTTGGAGGTCAGAAAAAATAAGCATCTAAATTGATTGTGTTTACTGTTATACTCCAGAGAATGAAGCACGGAAATAGAAACTAATTGAAGAAACTTAGTGAAGTGAGGAAACCTTATTAGCAGGCAGTTTAGAAGAAAACTTGATGACAGAGAGATAAACAGCTTTGAGAGGTGATCTGATTTCTGACTATGATCTTATGCAGACCACTGACATTTGAGGCACAAGCAGAGAATCCCCTTCCCCGGGGAGCTTTGTTTCATTGAGACCAAGCCATGCTGTACCTAATAAATAGCCGACTCCCTTAGATGAGAGATCGATGCTATCCGGGCTTCAATTCAATCTTTACAACTGGATATTTCTAGCATTAAGAATTCAGTCAACTCATTTACCTCTAGGTAATTTGAAGTAGAGAATACAGTTTTCTACTTGGAAGACAGTTATAATCTCACTGCACCAGTACTACTAGCCAACAAAAAATGTGATTTTACACAAAAAAATGTATTATTGACATAGAGTGAGATTCTGGAAGAACGAATATTACTATAAGCAGCTTGGAGGAATAGTTCCCCCAAGAAATGTTGCAGAAGGCTGTAAAAGAAATGTTCATTGTAATTACTGGCGTACTCCAGATACATTCTGCTTGCATGATTATGAGAAGACACAGGGCTCTCCAGCTCCATGTAAAGGTAGCCTCCCCTGCAAGGATCAGGTTGTTAGGTGTTGCTGATTCCTTTCTTGTGCTTCAGGCTGAATAAAAAGAGCAATAATGTAATGTGTCATGATTACCATCTGACTGCATTTCCAGTTCGGCATGAATCATTCGTCACATCTTCCTGCTGTTCCAGGTCCTTCTTGGATAAGGCAGTCAGTCTGATCATAGACTCATGCTGCAAATATAGACCATACAACTTGGTCAATAAGGGGAACAAGGGTATAACATCGCTACACTTATAAAGGCACTAGGGACAACAGCCTAGTAGGCTCTTATGAACCTATGAACCTATCAGCAAAAAACATAGTTGGGATGAAGAAGCAGAACATTAGTAAACCTAAAAAATCTTAACAGGAGTCTAGAAACATGACTTCCCTCTGAGATATGAGTGAGGAATTCACAGACCCGAATTAAGAAATGTTACTGTGAGGTGTACGTGATGTGTACACCTCGTGATGACCTTTCCACATTCCAAGACAGCACTACCATGGTGATTTTGTATGAAGACATGCAGCATTGCAGTGAGCCGTCTTCTTGACCATGCTAGATGCCTATGGGGGCAGACCAAGACCAGGGGACAGGAATATTCTAATGAGCATGCTCAGCTGCATAAATTAACATGGCTTCTCACATTAAGAACACGGCCAGAAGGCCATGTTATCCATCAGGGAAGTGGAAGTGGTGTGGAGGTTAGTAGTTTAGGTAGTGTTATAGGGTATCTGATATTTGTATTTGAGGGGCTACATATGTGTGTGTTTATGTGTGAGTGGGTCTCTACCTGGGTGGAAGCATTAGGGGGGGGGTAGTGATGGGATAGTTTAGGTGTGTATGTGTGGGGTATGTGTAAGAGTGGATTGGGGTGGCTGTCATACTTCCATACTAATGAGGAAGGCCTACAAAATTGGGTGAGGGAGCCATCAAGGATATCTATTTAACATAGTGCCTTAATGACTCTTAGGGGTTAAGAAACCACGAGACACCAGGAAATAAGTTTGTTATGTCATACCTTAATGGCATTTAAACCAATCATTGATCAGGGATGGGGGTGCCAGGGAATACGTCTGAAGATGTGGGATGGAAGGGGGACACTAACCACCAGGAGGTATACTTATGTCTTATGCATTAAGGGTACTGATACAAAATGTGGTCTGGAAGGAGCACTAAATGCCAGGGATATTATGTATAGCATGCTTTAAAGGCACAAAATAAAAGAAAACAAAAGTGGAGCAGGAAACCACTAGACACCAGTGGCACTATAAATAGTTAACCATAAAGACAATGAAGTAGATTCTAACCCTGTGCCCTCCCACTGAGAGTATTACACCTCTGCACCACCACTAGAAACTAGGGATGTAATTAACAAAAAAAAAATACTTAAAGAAAAAGTAAATTAAAAAAGGGAGAAACACGGTTTCAAACCTGGCACCCTTAACACGGGAAATATCATTATTAACCCATTGCATTTACCACTAAGTGACTGCAGTAAGTTTATTTTTTTTTTCTATATGGGTATCACAGACATTATTCAATGCCTGCGACAGTTAGTAAATTACAAGAGAGAGGGACAGGGTACATAAAGCATACCTCTCAATCTTGTAGCTCAAGAAATGTACACAAATCCAGAAGTAATGATAGGACTAAAACACAGAAGCAGATTTTAATTATTCATACTACAAATGTAGAAAGTCACTGGAATAACAGCTGTTGCATTGGCATGCATTTACTGAAGGATATGAAGTGTGAAACTATAATGTCTAGCATTAATGATTAACTGTAATCATCTGTGAATTACTGGGCAGGGAAAAAAGTGACATGGGGATGTTCATCGTGTTTCACTGTTACAGTCATTACACTTGGGTTATCCTGCTGGCAGGCAACCCGTAGTTGGCCCGAGTTCCAAAGTCTTGGTCTGGCATCAGTTGCTGTCGCCTCTTCCCTGACGTCAGTGCGCCAGGGGTATAAAAGCTGCAACCGATGCCATTTTCTTCAGTCTTTCTTGCTGCGCGGTGCCCGAAGCATAAGCAGTTCGCAAGTGCCGGTCGGCAGACTCCTGAGATTTTCAAAATTGAATTTCAGAACCGAAGTCTTCAATAAAGCTAAGTACCCCGTTGGGGAAACTTTTTCTTGCTCCAGACCGATGTCAGTAAAAGTTAATAATTGTATTTCTTGTGGGAAGCAAATACCTCATAAGGGCTTCCACTCTTACTGCATTCCTTGCCTAGGCCCTGACCACGACGTCACTAGTTGTCAGTTTTGTGCTAGATTTAATAAATGCACTATTAAATGTCGGTTTGATTTTGCTTTACACTATTTTGGACAAAGATTTAATTACATAATGCCACTGGAACAACCGACAACCGGAATGTATAAAAAACGCAAATACAAAGAAAAAGACAGGCATCCGAGGTCCAAAACCAACAACGAAGCCTCTTCTAGGCCAGTCTCTGGTTCGCCGGTTCTCAGTGAGGCACTTTTGCAGCCCCTGACACCCGCTGCCTCAGAGCCACAGGCCGCAACTGACAGCCACGTGGAGACACCGAGGCCTGTGGAAACTCAAGGTATTGGGCCTAGGGAAAATATACCCTCAGATGGGTCCGAAGCCACTGAGCAGGCACCGGCTTCTGAGGGTATTTTCAGACCTTCACAGCTTACAATTAAAGCTACTACAGCAGCAAAGGCAAAGTCAAAAACACCATTAAAGACAAAGAAACAAGTGCAGCATTCTCCAGAACAGTCATCCATGCCTAAGAAACAGATGCTTAAAATGGCCGAAGACCTTATTACTTTAATCAGGGGCTCCCATCCCCCTCCTGACAAAAGGCCTAGGCAAGACACTGATTATGATTCCTCTGATCAGGTTTCCATTTCTTCTGATTCTTCCTCTGACCAGGGCTATTCTCTCCCTCCCTGTGAGGACTCTGATGCTGAAGAGTCCATTCCTTCAGCCTCACCGCCTGAGGATTACTCTTTTTGGGGAAACCTTGCACACCATGAGGGAACATTATCATTGGGAGAGCCAGGATTACTCAGAATCCAAGAAAAGGCTCAGAGATTTCCTTTTATTGCCTCAGCACAGGCCCTTGGCTATCCCCCCTGTGCTTGATATTGTTGATGATGTTTTTTCTGAATCCAGTCTGTCTCCAGATTCTTTACCCCCTGCAACAGTAAAGCCAGACAGATGCTGCAGGGTCCCTCATAAATTTCTTTACAAAAACCCTGCTGTGGACCCAGAAACTATTTCTCAGGGTCCAAAAGGGGTTAAAGCTTCCACTGCAAAATTCCTTTGCCCTCAAATAGGGATTCCAGAGCTCTGGAAGGTGGGGGAAAAAGTTTACACTTCTGCTACTTTAGCTGTAAGAGCTTTAAACTGTCAGTTTCACATGCTTAAATATCAGCAGTATCTCATGTCATTGTTAAAGCAGAAAATGGTTACAAATACAGAAAGTCCTGATTGTAAAGAAATGCAGGATTTATTGCATGCAATTGAACAAGCGGGAAAGCATACTCTGTAATGTGGTTTTGATTCATTAGAGGCTTCTTGTAGAGCCACAGTTACAGGCTCAGTTATTCGACGACATGCTTGGTTAAAAGAACAAGGTTTACCTGACCATGTTAAAATGAAATTATTGGATGCTCCGCTGCAGCATGATACTTTGTTTGGTGTTAAGGCACCAAGGTGCTTCTAAAAGTCAGACAAGAGAGGCCAAAAATTATCTTGATTGCACCAGACTGGCCACGCCAGCACTGGTACCCAATCCTAAAGATTTTGTCCCAAGGCCCGCCTTGGCCTCTTCCTCAAATCCTTCATCTTCTGACACAACAAAACAATCAGATTCTGCACAGTCAACTCAGAACCTTAAACCTGGCAGCATGGCAGATAATGTAGCCACTCAGACTGCACCTCTTTCTAAAGCTGTTATGGATGTAATTTTGGAAGCCAGGAGACCCAGCACTAGGAAATCTTATGCGGAAAAATGGAAGAGATTCTGTGCTTGGAACCAGGCACAAGGGCTCGACCCACTGCTCCCTAATATGCCTCAGATTTTACAATACCTGACTGAGATGTTGGACAAAGGCCTATCCTTTTCTTCTATTAAAATCCATGCCTCTGCCATTTCTGCTCATTACAATATGGATCCTCCTATTTTTTCACATCCTCTACTATGACAGTGCCTCAGAGGGGCAAAGAATATAAGACCCCCTAGGAGAGCACCAGTACCTACTTGGGACCTCAATTTTGTTTTAGAAAAACTAACAGTGCCTCCTTTTGAACCAGCCAGCACAACTGATCTAAAATTCTTGTCATGGAAAACTGCTCTGCTCCTAGCAATAACTTCAGCAAGAAGTGTTTCAGAGTTACAGGCATTGATGGCTGTGGAACCTTTCCTCATTTTTCACCAGGACAGGGTTTCTCTAAGGACGAACCCAACATTCATGCCAAAGGTGGTCTCCAATGTGGCCTTAAACCAAACTATTCATTTGCCTACTTTCTACCCAAATCCACAGAATAAAGGGGAAAAAACTGCACTCTTTGGATATTCACAGGCAGCTACATTTTTACTTGGACAAAACAAAAGCTTTCAGAAATACTGAGCAACTGTTTGTAGCATATGCTGCAGGATCACAAGGAAAACCTATTACAAAGTGGACAATCTCCAAATGGATAGGACACTGCATCCGCTTCTGTTATGCACAACATGGCAAATCTGTGCCTAAGGGCATTAGGCCTCATTCTACCAGAGCAGCAGCCACTTCAGCAGCTTTCCTCAGAGGAGTACCAACCAAAAACAAATTAGAATCTGCAACTTGGAGCTCAGTGCACACTTTTACCAAGCACTACCACCTACCTCTCTACTCCAAATCCAGAGCAGGCTTTGCCACTGCAGTCCTGCAGGGCTTGTTAGCCTCGCCAAATCCAATCTAAACCCAGACACCCTGCCTATGCTTTGGGATTCTACCCAAGTGTAATGACTGCAACAGTGAAACACGATGAACATAGTACAGTTGTGTACCTACCATAAATGTAGATGTTCGAGTGTATTCACTGTTGCAGTCCTGGTTACCCACCCACCATCCCCTTCTTTGCTGGGACTATTCTGTACTTCTCAACTCTATGCAACCTATGTGGTGTATTTGCTTTTAGAAGAAGGAAATGTTTTTAGTGATATATGCATGGTTGTTTGGCATATTTTTATCTTTACAGCCTTCATATCTGGGGGCACCTGACATCTGGGGCAAGAAAAACTGAAGAAAATGGTGTCGGTTGCAGTTTTTATACCCCTGTTGCACTGACATCAGGGAAGAGGTGATAGCAACCGATGCCGGACCAAGACTTTGGAACTCGGGCCGACTACGAGTTGCCTGCCAGCAGGATAACCCAAGTGTAATGACTGCAACAGTGAATACACTTGAACATCTACATTTATGGTAGATACACAACTGTACTATGTTCTGACAGCACTGAGGCAGGTCTGGGGTATGTTGTGTGCATATGTGCATGTGTTTTACTGCTTGTATGGGAGTGTGAATGGGCGTGCGTTGCCTTGCTCAGCACTCTGCATGGGTCAGCAGTATTAACTACTACAGGCAAGTGTTGATTTGCAGTTGTGGTAGTTAACAATGATTCAGAGGCATGCAAATTAGCTGATAATGGGGTCTTACCTCAGTGCAGCTAATGAGTCTCTAAATTTCAAAATACCGCATCATGTAAACAGGGCCTTTTTACTGCAGCCCTTGTTTTGAGTTCTGGGGTTCTTTCTGAATCCCTGAGGCAGTTGCAGACCATGAAATTACATTGCAAGATGTGTTCCTAGAGGAAAGAAAAATGAACATAAAGCTGGAGGACTACATAAAGGAAAATAAATGACAGATGTGGTAAATGAACATTTGGACATGCTTTAAATCATATTTCAGGAAAATGAGGTTTTGAAAATTAAAGTAGTTGCTTCAGAAGGAAACATGGAACTTTTAGAAGCAATGACAGTTGAACATGAGGATAGAACCAGAAGGAAAATGTAAGAATCAATGGTACAACAGAAAATGTGGAAGGGTCAGACTGCATGGAATATATAAGGAAATGTTTGGCAGATGGACACAGTTACCAGAGAAGGAGATCCATAATCAAAAGGACTCACAGGACAGTGTGGAGACCAACAAGAAAGAAAAGCATTAGCCCTGGATGAAATGTGGTTCTTTTTCAAACCTATTAATTCTAACAAGAGGTCTTATCTTGAATATGGAAACCAGGTACTACACTTATATGTGGTGAAAGGAGGGTGGATATAGATTATTGTGGGGTGAGTAGGCAGAAGAGAGCTGCTTTTATACTTGTGTAGAGACAATGGAAAATAAAAGAGTATCAGTATAAACTGCTTTTTCCTGCTGTAATAAAGTTTTTTTTTTTTATTTCTTGGAGAGGCAAGACAGTTGCAAATATGGAAAACATGGCAACACTGCCTGCAAGTGAGTTAGAAGACAGAATCTGTTGTGATGAGGATGGATGAACAGCAGGTTCTGGTGGGGGGGGGGGGCAATGAAGATCCATCAAGGGCAATGTATCCTTTATATAAGAAGCACAAAGTGCTTAGAGAGTTGGTAGACATAACACAGGAGAAATACCGAAGAAGGGGAAGGGGGACATTAGTGCTGTGAAATGTTGTCCTAGCTCAGGCTGGAGAAGACCTGTTTAACTGGTTTCTTTTTCTCTTCTATTATTCCCTGAGCAGCCTGCAGAAAATGATATGAACTAAAACTGAATCATACCTTTCAACTGTCCAGACTTTCACAGAATGTGTAGATTTTTACTTTATATTTTTGAAAGTTCCTCATAAAATTTCTAGTTTTCTAGTTTTCTGGCAATTCAGTGAAGGTTAAGATCACTAAATAATAACATATATTCACATTTCTGACTCAGACTTTCCTTCAGAAAATGCATGCTTACACAAATCCTGCTATTTTAGCAACTTTCTAAGTTTTTAAGAGCAATATTTAAAATCTGTCCCTATTAATGGGCCTCTGTCCCCAATTATTTTAGGCTTTGTCTAGATTTCTGGTGCAAGGAAGTTGAGAGGTATGAGCTGAAGGATAAAAGGTATTACAGAACACTGAGTGGAGGGAGTTTTGAAAATGTTTTAGATGAAAGGTGTGATAACTATACTTGGAAAAAGGCTAAAAGTGTAGCACAGCAAAACATATTCTATATGATGGCATGCTGCTTATGGAGACGGATAGTTAGTTATATTTTAAAGTCTGAAATCTGTGTGTACTGTAATTCTCAAGACATGGTGGGGGGTGTAAACAGAGAAAGAGAGAGAAACACAAGTGAAGTTAAATGGGGAAGTAAAGCAGACGTGCAAACTGTGCTTTGTTATGGAATAGTACTGAAATTGAGGTTATCAGTTTTACTGAAAACCAAGTAGTAGCAATTAAGTTACGTATAATCTGAGCAGGGGTTACAATTTAATTAAAATGAAAAAAGTACTGGGTGCATTGGAAAGAGAATGTTAAAACAACCCTAAATATCTACCAAATTATGTATTTTTTTAACAGCAGTGTGGTATGGTGTGCTAAGATTGTAAATCATTGTAGTTTACTTGAAAATTTGAAAACTAGTTTTTAGCCTTCATACAGTAAGTGTGTGTGTGTGTGTGTGTGTGTGTGTGTGTGTGTGTGTGTGTGTGTGTGTGTGTGTGTGTGTGTGTGTGTGTGTTGGGGGGTAATCACATACAGTAAGTGAGAAATGGAGTGAGGTGCTGTTTACAGACTGTCAGTTAAGAATTGTGTTGTATCTTTCGGCTTTTCCCGGTTAGGGGTCGCCACAGCGGAACTCCGGTCCGCTAATGATTGGCAGTAGATTTTTATGTACCGAGTTGCCAGCCCTGACGCACAACCTTCAATGAAGGTACGCCCATTCACGCATGTCTCCATACAGAAAATGCTTTAGCTGAGAATCAAACAGGACAACATTGTACTGTGAGGCGACAATGCTACTGCAGCACCTCCACCACAGTTTTTTGACTGTCAGTTGACTGTATGCATGCATCAGCCCACCATGCCTAAAGAGTTATATACACTTTTCAAATTGTAAATTCTTAAGAATTTACAATTTGAAAAGTATATATAACTCTTTAGGCATGGTGGGCTGATGTAAGCATACAGTCCATATAACCACTGATTTAGTTTGTCTGTCAGGAGAAGGCCCTACCATTTTGGTAGCGAGGACAAATAAACCTGATTGTGGAAATGATGTACACGAGCATGGAAACATACTGAAGCTACAGTTTATAGTTCAGGTAAAAAAAAAAAGTTAGTTATAAATGACGATCCAATTTAATCTGAGTAGGGGTAATAGATTTAAAATTCTGAGACAAATTATTAGGCGTTGTTTGTTGATATTCAGTCAGTGATGTATGGGTACCGAATTTGAAACTGGTGTGTAATTTTCAAAATATGGGGTGGGTATACCATAATGAGAAGACTGGCAAAATATATGAAAACAGTCAAGGAAATGCAGTAAGGGGAAAGTTCAACTTTTGAATAGTAAAGGTGGGTCAGGAGAATATATACTGGGTCATGAACAGATATTCCAGTCTTTGAGTGAAACAGATATGGGGAAGCGAATGTGTAAATGTAGCACATTTAAATAATGTATTGTTTCAAGAGTAATATAGCTGTACAAATGTTTCCTGAGAATATCTCCTGTGTCAGATAACTTACAAAAATGGTGCAGTGAAGGAGGAGTTATACGGCACGGAGAATAACATCCAAACGCCTTCACTGGGAAACTAAAACAAGGACGAGATTATTAAAGTGCTGCTGCAGAATTGAAAGTGCTAGATTTGACTGGTGGGGAGAAAGTTTAATTACACTCTGTCAAATGTTTAATTGATGTTAAGGGCAATGAGGTAATGTGGTAAAGAAACAAATGTAACAGCAGAAGGGAAAGAACAGACTATGAATCAATTAAAAACATAGGAAGGAAGCATTGTAGAGACCCCTGCAATTACTGAGGTGTACGGCTACAGTTTAGTAATTAATGAATTATATCTGGGTCCATCCATGTACCAGAGCAGATACAGCAATAGGATGAAATAAAGGAAATGCAGACTGGGGCAGTGGAAACCCATGGGGAAGCTTGTTACTAGGGAGCAACAGTCACAGTCACCTCATGAGGGGCAATAAAAGACTAATGGTCTATACTACAAAGACATAAGGTTAAATGCTTTTTCTTGAAGAAATATATATATATATATGTGTGTGTGTGTGTGTGTGTGTGTGTGTGTGTGTGTGTGTGTGTGTGTGTGTGTGTGTGTGTATATATATATATGGGTCTACTTTCTTTAAAAGAAATTGCGTTCAAACGAAAGTCACTTACCCGACCTCATTCCTCTGAAGCAGCATTACACCGAATACACGGACTGCCAAATTCCTTTCCCTGTGTAAAGAACCACTTGGCCACCAGGGTGATAAACCAAAATGGAGCAAAAGTAAGCCCACCAAAGTGGGGGGACTTCGCACCATGCCTCTCCTGCCCCCCTACTTAAAGATGCCAACTCCAAGATTGCACTAAACTCACAAGAGGGAAAGTTCACCATGGTGGTCAGGTGGTTCCTTTCAGAGAGAAAGGAATTTGGCAGTCTGTCCATTCGCTGTAATGCCACTTCGGAGGAATGAGTTTGGGTAAGTCACTTTCATTTAAATGTAATTTTGTTTAAAGAAAGTAGACCCATATGTATATGAATATAGCATGACTCCTTAATGAATGACATTAAATGCACAGTTACAATGGTTATGCATGTACAAAAATTAGACATCTCATATATACATATATATATATATATATATATATATAGGGTTTAGGGATTATATAATGGTTAATGTATTTACCTTGTAAACACAGGGTACAGAGTCTGATTCTTAATTTTGAGTTGTGAAGTTTGGCTAGGCTTTAAATGGTCCGCAGGTGCAGGGTCTATACGATTTAATTAAAATACATATTTGTCGAACAGTTATTCATTGAGCACTAATCAGCAAAATTAATTTCAGTGAAGCACTTGGCCTTCACTGCAACTTTTCCCTTTTCCCCACTGTAGTGCAGTCTCAGAGATGATATATATATAGTTAGGCTCCCACAGTGGGGGTTGTGGGGGCAAAGCCCCCCACTTGTGTGGGTTTGATTTAGTGTGGCATTTGTTCCAGAATGCTGGTGAGCAAGTGGTTCTTAACCCTGGTAATAAGTCCAGGGTTCATTAAAATGAGTTTTGCTGATTAGTGTTTGATGAATACGTATTCAACTAATACGTATTTCAATTAAGTGACGTAGACACCAGGAGTAGACATCCTAGTACTATCTATAAAACCTTTTATAGAATCAATCACTCGATATTTACAAGTAATAAGCACAGCAGAAGTAACCATAGAAGAACTGTAGTGACGGACAGAAAATCAAGAATTGTCCTTGTGGATATAGATTAAAAAATGAAAGTTGAATTTATTAGAAAGTTGTATTATATGCAGTTAGGGAAGATTCTGAGTGTATAATATTGTAATACAGTAGAGAGGAAAAGAAGAGGAAGATAGTGATTACAAGCTGTACTTGTGAAAATATGTGAAGGCTGCCAGCCTAGCTAGATAGAATTTTGTAAATAATTCTGTCATTTGTAAATATTATAAGCCACAGGCCTGTTCTCTTAAATGGAAGAAAATGGTGTTAAATGTTGAACATCAAAAATGTAACAACATTGCACTCTGCTAGAGGAATGCTGATAAGTCAAGCATTATATAATTCTTTGATCTCAAACTGGGAGCTGAGGTGCCTGCATGAAGGAATTCTTGCTATTGTTTTGAGACGAGAGTTAATTGCTAGAATTTGCATGTATGTCTTGTATTGCTGTAGCTTCCTGACCAGGTGCAAGATCAAAAGGGCTGATACACTCTGGGTTTCTGTTAGCCTGAGAACCAGAGAGATGATGCAATCTGAAATGAGTCAGTAGTACTATGTTATCAATTTAAGGACAGAGGGACTCAGAGCATTCTGAATTTGTCTTCAGAACATCCAACATCACCAGCATTGCTTTGCTCTATATGCATGTTTATTTTAGAACTGTGTTTTCTCTTAGATATAGCTAGGAAATAGGAAGATTAGATTAATTGTTTTTCTGTATTGGATGTCAGAACTATTCTATTGTGCTATGTTAAGCATTTTCCTGTGATCTCTGACCTCTTGACTAGCACTGTGTAGTAAGAAGTATTGTCTTGTGTTCTTATTATTTATTATGAAATATTTTTAAACATTTCAACTGTGGCTGTTTTATGTAGAGACAATTTAAGCTCTAGAGTACATTGCATGTATACAGTGATACTGTCCAAGACACCCCAAATAAATCTTGCTGTTCAGTCACACTTACCAGTTGGATAATAATATTGCACAGTAATAATTGGACACCCTTTGATAAGAGCCTTATTAGTAGCTGATATTAGTGGTTGGTGGCAGTGATTACTACTTTATAGCCTGGACAGAGAGGGCATAGCTGGAGAACCTGTGCCAGCCTTCCCTACGAGTGTATGTGTGTTTGTATATAACTCGTATCCCAACGTGTGTGTGTGTGTGTGTGTGTGTGTGTGTGTGTGTGTGTGTGTGTGTGTGTGTGTGTGTGTGTGTCAGCTACTTGAGCAGGGACACGAAGCACTGGTTGGACAGAGAGGGTGCTAGATGTTTTAGCTTGCCCACTAGGCTGAGATCTGGACCCTATAGCTGTGCCAGTGGGGAGTCTTATTGAAGACCTGGAGAGAAAGGGAGTAATCAGCCCCAGACTGACTGTGATCCCTGTGTGCTCTTAAGGGAAATTGTACTTTACTGTGTGTGCATTTATTATCTTTTCCCTATATGGATGCCCCTCACTGGTGTTAGTGGTGAGGATTGAGGCGCCTTGATTGCTGGGCCAGTGCACGGGCGTCACAGTACTTACATGACAAAGTGCTAGAGAAATACATTGCATTAAATTTGTGTTATTTCCTGCTAGTGCTAGAGCTGAGCAAAGGAGAAGCAGAGTGTGAAAGACAAGATACTTAACAGCGGAAAACAGTTAGACTAAGGGAAAGGGTTTTAAATTAAACAAGAGTGTTAATATAGATAAGGAATGGTAAGGGATAAACGTTGTTAAATTAGTGAATACGAGTAGCTTTGTACAGAGATATTAGAGATGGGGTGGGATATTTACAATATTTAGAGATAGTTTAGTAAAATTTTATGAGCCGAAAACATTTATTCCAGTTTAATTAACAGGTATCTGTCAGAAAATGCTACTTAAGTTGTGAGAGGTTATCCAGTGGTTGAGTAACAACTAAGCTGAACTGTAGGGCAGGTACTGTAATATGTTGTATGCAGACATTCTTGAGGAAATTGGAGTGATATCAAACTGGCTACAACTGAAATGGCTACAGTGGTTATATAGTGTACATAGTTTATCAGGGTTAAGTAGCCTGTCCAACTTATATGTCGAGGAAAGTCACAGAAGAGTAGTAAGGCTGGGATTGGGCGTTAGGAAATTACTTGCCGAACTCTAGCTTGCTCATGTAGTATGCCTTAACATTCCCTGGTCGGTGCTTCTAAACCTAAATTCTGTTAAGCTGATGTTAAAAAAACAAAATGATTCTGTACCCCAATCTGGTGCTTTATTCTGCTTTTTAAAATGTAGCAAACCACTTATGACAAAAATAAGTATACATTGTAGCAAGTAGCTTGCTACAATTACCATGACGACCACTAAACTCTTTAATACTTCAGCCCTGACACTAATTACAATATCAGCATTCATTTCTGAGTGCTGGAACTGTAATAAAGTCCTATTGGAAACTGCTGATCACACCCTCATACCCCTAACACCTTGCACCTGGGATGGCTTTCCCTTTGTCTCACCCTAGCTACACTTCTGGTTATGTTTAATGAATTATTTATTCAAAAGGGGTATGCAGAAAAGGAGAAGCCAGGGGCAGGTACTGTAATATGTTACAAGAGAACTTCCTTAAGTAAATTATAATTAAATCCTCTTAAGAGGGTCAGAATGTAAAATAGGATGAAAAAAGAAGAAATGTGCATTGTCCTACTCCAGGAAGCACATCTGGGCAGGGTAGAGTATGATAAATTAATGATAGGGGGCTATAAAACACAACATAACCAAGCTATGCAGAGGCGTGAAGAAGGTGAACTGTAGTGTTAGCAGACAGAGCTATTCCCTTGGAGGACAATAGTATGCTTGGGAGTGACACTTGATGTCTGGCATGGTGGAAGAGGGAGTTCCTGGCATATTAGATGATGATGGTTACAATATATGTCCCACTTAAGTCCAGTATGCAGCACCTCAGGACAATGCTAAAGTCACTCCTTCAAGAAGGAATTCTCATATTTGTAGGGGACTGAAGTATGGTGTTTCAATGACTGGATGTAGGTGTGAAGAGGGGAAGGTGGAAACAGGGAGCAAACGATTAATAGAAACATTAGGGTTAGCAGATATATTGAATCAGGAAGACCAGGAGAAGGAAGAAATATACATACTGTAGTTACAGATGGGATAGGTGGTCAAGACTGGATAAAATTATGGCCACTAAGGAGTATATGGAATACTCTTTGAATACTGAAATGGGACCAATTCAGTTCTGACCACATGTGTGTGAAGGTCTAGTTGGTGTAACACAAGGAAAGGATTCAACTCTTCTTTGGAGGTTTCCTACCTACAAGATGGAATGTCCTGCTTTAAAAGAATGGGTAAAGATGTTGTTGCTAGGGATGCTCTGGGGAGGGGGGGAAATGGACATATGGTAGGTCGGAGAACGTATAACAAGATTCAAGGATGGTGGTGGTGCTGCAGGATGAGACCAGTTCAAGGAGAAGAAAGGTAATTAAAGATAGTAAGCAGATGTTTCAAGAGTTGAGAGAGCTGCAGTTGGGCAGACAGAGGTTAACCTTAGAGTAAACTGGACGATTGTGAAGGATAACAGACGAAATACAGAAAAGGAAGGATGAAAGAATATTATCATCGAAAATGGCAGTGTGAGAGATGTATTATAGAGGCAGCTCTGCTGCAGTCACAGCCAGAGCCTCATGGCTGATGCAACAGAAGATGGAAATGACAATTTTTAAAGAATAGTGCAGGATAGATGAATATATTGGAATATTTTAGACAATATTATGAACATTTCTTTACTGATTAGGTGGGCTTAGAGAAGTCAAGGCAAAGAAATTATGTCTAATCAGTTGTCCTTCCTAGACTATTAGACTGTCAAAAGAAGAGACTAGATGAGGGATGTAAGAGAGGAGGAAATTAGGCAAGCAATACATAGGCAGAAGACAAGGAAATTACCAGACAATGACAGGATCCCTATAAAGGTTTGGAAACTAGGAAGACACATCATACAAAATATCTGAAAGAGGTCTTCAACCAGGTCAAAACATAAGAGCGTGTGCCCCTGACATGGAAGCAGGGGATAAATGTAGTCATCCCAAAAATGGCCTGGCAGTTGGGATGAAGAGATTTAAAGCTGTGAACTGCAGTTCCTGTGGTACAGGGTTTGATTCCCTAGACCCTCATTTGCCTACTGTGTGACTTTGAACAAGTCACTTAACCAGACAGTGCTTTAGGTCAACTGCAATTTGGTCTAGGCTCCTCAATATTCTCCAGGACTGCAAGCCTAGTAACTGTCTATGATAATTAACAGGGGACCCATTGAAAGTTACTTCATATCACCCAATATCCATACCAAACTACAACTATAAGGTCTTTATGAGTATCTTCACAAACAGGTTAAGTCCCATAGTTGGGGAATTGATAGCGGAGACCAGTCTGGAATTCTGACAGGTAGTAGAACATTTGACAACATTTTAGGATTCTTAGGATTATTTAGGATGCTAATATAGCAAAAATGGAAGCAATAATGCCTGCAGTAAGTGATTTATGCAAACTGGTGATTCAGAGAATCAATAGTCTTAATAAATTAGCACAGCTGACTGTGTTAATTAACGAGGCCAAAAGATGTCAGGTCACCCATTCAAGTCAAGTCAGTGGTTGAGGCTACATTATAGGTACGTTAAGCCGTGTTTGTCAGAGAAGCATCGGTGGGGAGAAGTGTGAGTGTGTGTGTGTGTGTGTGTGTGTGTGTGTGTGTGTGTGTGTGTGTGTGTGTGTGTGTGTGTGTGTGTGCGCACGAGCATGTGTGTGAATGTCTGCATATGTATGTGAGAGAGTGCATATGGAGGGAATGCCTGAATCAGTGAAATGTATGGCCACCAGTAGTGATAACAACTGAAAAGTGTTTTTTAGCACTGGTAGCAATTATAGACATTTCAGAGACATGCAGATTAGCCAACAAAGTCTTCCTCATTGCAGCTAAACCTGTCTCTGAATTGCATTTTCCAGTTAAGTAAATTTACCTACAAGTGGCAAACACTTTAAGTGGTTGCTGAATCATCTTTTTGAATCCCAGGGATGGTACAGAAGTTCAGTCATAAAGTAACCAGGGAGCATAACGTGATTGGCACATACTGTGATACTGGCTCAGAGAACGGAATATAACAAACATTATGAAAGAAATTATTTATTATATTTGGAATTATATAATGTGACTGACCAACTGACCATCACCACTAAATCTAATTTCTGTAATGTGACTGACCATCACCACTAAATCTAATTTATATAATGTGACTGACCATCACCACTAAATCTAATTTATATAATGTGACTGACAATCACCACAAAATCAAATGGGGCACTCCAGTGATAGCAGAGATGAAATTAAGCTAAGATACATGCATGACTGTCTATCAGTTTTGTTACTTACTATAAGAAAATATTTTTGAAAATACCACTCTAAGGGGCAGAGATCATTTCAAAAGCATGTAGTGGTGAAAAAGTGGTCACAGAAAGTTAATTAAAATGCCATTTGTAAAACAAATATGTCCAAATCGTATGTGCTGAACATGAAAGAAGCATCTGTGTTTTGGCAGCGAGTGGATAGAGAAAATGTAATTCAACTAGTATTGTCTCAAGACTTCATATTTGTAATTGTAAATTGGAAACTAAAAAGGTAAAAAGCCCTGCCAGTACATACAAATCAAGTTCTCACCATGGAGCGTCTCATTTTACAGACTGTTGGGCTGCAGCTTGCCTTAAAAAAAAGGAAAAAAAATGCACTGCACTCTTTTTTGCATTCCTGTTTGTATTTATAAAAAAATATTTTACTGCAACCAAAATTCAAACTTTGTTTTGTGCATGCATGGAGTTCTGAGACAAACTGATTAAAAAAAAAAGAAAATAAATTACCTTACTCTGCTTCATGGGCACTTTGTCTGCTTCACATTGGGAATAAGGCATATTACAGGTTTTCCTGCCTTCTATAGAAGGCAGAAAAATCAGAAAAAAACATCATTTCACTGGACTGGGCTTCTGTATGAAGTAGCGGGGATCCCTTCCTATTAGTTCAGGCTGCCTCAGGTGACTGAGACAACCTGAAACTGAAAGGAAGAAATTATCTGTGCTAGTACAGAGACACAAGAGCAGGAATGCTTTGTACTTTAAAGTATTTCTTTGTTGTTATAAGCAAATAAACAGATAAATATTTGTTTGCCGAGTACTGCACTGATCAAGTGTTTTGTGTGTGTGTGTGTGTGTGTGTGTGTGTGTGTGTGTGTGTGTGTGTGTGTGTGTGTCTGTGTGTGTGTGTGTGTGTGTCTGTGTGTGTGTGTGTGCGCACATACATAGACACACACATACATATCTTATCTATACACACATATATATATATATATATATATATATATATATATAAAACACATACAAATAGATAGATATATAGATATATATGTATATGTGCATATATGCATATATGTGGGTTCACTACTAAATCTCAAATTACGGAATCTCGAGACTTTGAATCCCAGAGACCAGAATCTCGAGATACCGTAATATCGAAATAAAAAAAAAAAAAATATATATATATATATATATATATATATATATATATATATATATATATATATAAAGAAAAAAAAACATTTAGAAAGGTGTATGCAGGGGGGAAGCCCCCCTGCATCCCCACGTGGGGGCTTCACCCCCATACCCCCTGCATTTAAATATACCAACTCCAAGATCACACTACAGTGGAATGAATGGCAAAATTTCTGTTCCGCTCTGCATGGCACTATTTTGCCATTCACTCAACTGTGGTGCGATCTCGGAGTTGGTATATTTAAGTTGCAGGGGGTGTGGGGGGTGCAGGGGGGCTTGCATATGCTTTAAAAATGTTGTTTTTTTTTAATTTCGATATTACGTGATCTCGAGATTCTGGTCTTCAGGATTCAGAGTCTCGAGATTCTGTAATTCGAGATTTAGTAGTGAACCCATATATGTACATATACAGTATAAAAGTAAAATGCAACAACCGAGGAACTAGGAAAACTAAATAAATCTCTATTAAAAAGAATTTACGACTTATGCAGAAAATACTGCTGACTGTAATATTTAGCACTTTTGTTCTTTATTATTTGAAGAACTTCATCAGAAATAAATTAAATTAAATTAAATTAAATTAAATTAAAACAAGTTTTAATTTATTTCTGATGAAGTTGTTCAAATAACAAAGAATGAAAGCGGTAAATATCACTGAGTCATTGGTCTTTTCTGCATAGGTTGTGTATTCTTTTTTTTTTACATATATAAAAGTGTGTGTATGTAAATATATGCATATAAATGTACACACACTATATATATATATATATATATATATATATATATATATATATATATATATATATATATATATATATATATATATATCTATATTGTTACTCTGAAATTCTTTCCACATTTATGTCAACAAGACAGTACAAACTCTGTCTCACAAACAGATCCAGGAAACAGGATTCCACCCAAAGGCTTTCTCATTCTCAGGAGAAAACAAGTATCACAAATTTAAACCCAGTTGAACCAACCATAATTATTTCATATATGGAAGCACCTGTTTTAAAAGCAGTAGTGGTGTAAGTGGTGCAGGAGGTAGTACACCCACCTTTGGTGGAGAAGGCTGTGGGTTCTATTCCCATGCCAAGTAGACTGATTGCTGACACTACAGTGTTGCACTCTGAGTGTATTCTCCTTCAGATAAGACATTAAACTGATTGAGTTGGTGGTATCTTAGGTGGATGTAAAACATCCCATGGCACCTGTTGAAAAATTAGGGAAAGTGTTCTTTCCCATTAGTATAAATACCACCTCAGGTTTCTCCTGAAGAAAGGCCACTAGTCCAGTGGGACTAACCTGGTCAACAAAGGATAAATAAAATGAATGCTTATCCTAGTGCAAAATACACAGTTTCCACTAAATGTCAGTATTGCTCCATATAAAAGGATGGACATTAATTTAAAAGCATTTTTCTTTTTTTAATGCGATCGACTCAACTATTTTTTAAAAAGTGAAAGGATAATGGTTGGTTTTAATGTTATTAGTTATTTTGTGCACTCAGTTTTTTTCCAACCATGCATTGGGTATGTTGTTTTATATATATATATATATATATATATATATATATATATATATATATATATATGCCTGTGTGTGGGGTATATATAAAAGCTCTAAACTCTTTCTGATTTGAAAAACCACAGCAAACAAGGTAGAATGAAAAACCACTCTGTTAAAGGCTTTTGGCCGAGGCGCTAGAGGTTTATTTTTTACTGTCTTTTGCAATAAATTCCATCTGAGGAGTCGCTGGGTTGCTGTTTGTGGTTTTTCATTCTTTCTGATTTGACATTATGTTGTGAAGTGCTTCCTTATACAGTCTGTGATGTTCTGGTAAATCAGTGATTTTTTACACTCACTAAATGATGATGAGGCATTTCAGTTTCAGACTTAAGAGCCTTAAGAAAATGCATACTAATACAATGACTGTTATTCTGCCAACTTTCTAAGTATATAAAGGAAATATTAGTCCAGGTTTGAATTCTGGGGGCTTAGTGTCACACAGACATTCGATCCTCCAGACTTATTACAGCAGAGTCTTGACTAGTTAGGATTTGTTAAACACATGGGGGGTGGGGGGTGGTGGCAGCTAAAAAGCAATATAAAGTGAGATAAACCAAGGAAGATGTAATCCATCAGTGTGGTGGTGTGACCAGAATGAGGGGAAATCATGCGAGAGGCACTAGGGAAGTGCAGGGGGGAGAAATGTGCATTCAGTTGGAGCCCATGAAGCCCATCGTCTAGGACTCCATTTACCTCAGGCTGGCCTTGTTGAGTACCAGCCAGACATGTGATGCGTATCTTCTTCTTCTTTCGGCTTTTCCCGGTTAGGGGTCACCACAGTGGATCACCTGTCCGCTCATGATTGGCAGTGGAGTTTTACAGTGTCGAGTTGCCAGCCTGGTGCCCAACCTTCCACAGAAGGCACACACACACACACACTCATGCCTAGCGCCAATTTAGAGTGTCCAATCCACCTACAGCATGTCTTTGGGATGTGGGAGGAAACCGGAGCACCTGGAGGAAACCCACACAACCACAGGGAGGACATGCAGACTCCATACAGAAGGCACCCCAGCCAAGGATCAAACCGGAGAACCTCTTGCTGTGAGGCAGCAATGCTAACCGCTGCACCACCAGACATGTGATGTGTATATAGTTAGTAAAACGGCAATAATGAGTAGCTACATACTCGGGCATTCTGTGGACGAATGTGGACAACCGCATCTGTTGTTGATTATAGGTAATGGTTATTGACCTGCTATAATAGAGTTCCACCTCATTCTAGTTAGCCCCACCCATTCATTTACTTCTTGAATCACCCCCTTTGCTTTGACATCACTAGCTGCCTCTGTTTTATGAATGGTTAATCTAGAAGACAATAAATGCCATAACGTAATAAGATAAGATAAAATCTCAAAGTTTAATAAAGCTTATTCTTTGCCATACCCACTCTGACCTAAGGTAAAACTAGAACTGCAAAGGCTGGAAAGTACTGGACTATTATGTAGAAAGAAACAGAAAGGGTTTAGTCTCAGTGGTATTTCAGCTGTAAAATACTTTCCAAAACTTCATTTACACATATTTTTCAAAGATGTTTTTATCTGTGTATAGGGTAGAAGAGCCAAGTCGATCTCATGCACAGGACAACATATCCTACAGAGAATGTAAAACAGCCTTTTTCTTTTTTTTTCTTTCTTGCTTTGTTGTGCTGCTTAAATACAGAGGACCTACTTTCTTGTTCTTTACCTTTGAATTTAGGGGTACTCAGCTCAGGGGACTAGCTACTGAGAAGGATTCTGGTTTGTCTTCGGTGTACGATTTTCATTTAAAAGGTGAGCCTGGAGACAATGATGTCCTGCACCTTGAATTTGTAGCTAGAAAACACTGTGCATTTGTCAGGCCCTCAGGGGGCCCTTCCTTACGGGTTCAAATTGGTAATTCCTTCTAACCTCCATACTGCACTGTTAGGTATTGGATTGAAGAGGGTATACTGCTCGGGCTTCTTGTGTATCAAGAACATGTATACTCAGCATGGCATTGGATTTAAGTTGTATTTCAGATGTCTAAGAATCTTTCCCTTGGGCAGTCTAAACAAACTGCTTAGGTGAACACCCTGCAAATATGTGCAGATATGTGTGTGTGTGTGTGTGTGTGTGTGTGTGTGTGTGTGTGTGTGTGTGTGTGTGTATACATCTGTACGCATCACCTGCAAGGATGCAAACAAGCAGATGTCCTTGCAAACTGCACCTATATTTTGAAATTTTAAACCCTCTCTCCCCCCACCATGACTAGAAACATTTTCATTAGACTGCTATATAATCAATATTACTGAACTAAATTTCTAAGTTTATTATCTCGTAGGCCCCCTGGACCTGGATTTTGTGCATTAACAACTTCTGCCTGTCTCTTTCCCTCATCCTGCATGCACACTTGTAATTAAATTAACTCCTCATATCCTGAAGTAAGCAGAATGCAGTCAATAAATTAGACACACACATTTGTCTTCCTTCCAATATGTATTGTTCCAGTGATACACCTCCGTGTTTTTAATTACTGAGCTCTTATAGACATTTTAGTTTTGATTTGTAATCTAATATTTTTTAAAATGTGGACAATGAGCTTGTTTTCACACCTTCTGACTTTTGACATTCCTTATCACATGCTATATATGCTAGATGCTATGCTGATTTTGATGTCTCGGCTGCTCTTACAACAATATGTTTATCACAGAGAACTGCTACTTCACTTCATTCTGCTAGCCCTGGGTTTGCTTCTATCCATCATCTTTTGTAAATTTCACATCTCTAATCTAGTTGCTTCACTCATTAACAGCCATATCTTTTTTCTTGTATATTTCAATTATGTCACTGTTTGTACCTGCACTCTTAATTAACTTGCAGAGAATCAAAATGACAATATGTTTGTTTATTCGGGATGCACTACAGCTTGACAGATACTTGCCAAATGTTATGCATTTTTTCCTGCATAGGTTCATAGGTGTGTACTAGGCTAATAGCCCTGGGGCCTTTACAAGCCTAACCATAGGATTACCCTGTGCCACCCGACCTTATTTTCATAATTAAGTGCTGTACTTCTTTAGGGCATATCTGAAATATCAGTGTGCCAAATACAAAAATACATCATCCTTGTCAGTAAAGAATATAGTGTTTTTTATTATCTAGTTTTATGAATCAATGGGTGGGTACTGCAGATAAATGGTCTGTTTGGACTTCAGCAGGATCTTCAACACCATCCCCCACGGGCAGCTGAAAGAAAACAAGATGGGCTGGGGAAAGACCAAGACTGAGGAAATGGATTGCAGCATGGTTGAAAGGGTGGGGTATAAAGGGTACTAGTGAGAGGGACAATATTAGTAATAAGGAAGTTGATTAGGGGTGTAGTACATTTGTCAGCCCTGGTTCCCAGTCATTACATCTTACCAATGCCTCTAGGTATGTAATATAGTCTGTTCATATTTGCTTTAATAATTTCAAAACCATGCTAAGTAAAAACTGGTGAAAAATTATATCACATGGTAGGCAACATATGCACTGATATTTGGCCTCAACCTGCTGCTTCTTAAGAGGTACTGCTTTTTGGTCATAAAGTGTTAAGAAACACAGATATAACTGCTCAGCATTATATGAACGTTCGCAGATGGCTGAACAAAATGCTACTAACAGTCGGTATGTAGCTTGAATGGTAACTGAGTGATTGAAGTTGTTTACAAAATATTCTGCAATTTATATTTACTGTGCTTATTATGACTTATAAAATCCATTCCGCTGTGTTTGTTTGTGCTGAAGAGTTTGCAATATACATTTCTTTAGTAACCTGTATGGCTCCAGAGATATGAACATTTATTTGAAATATGAGGCTATAACTCAATTTTGTCAAAAGAAAAAAAGCTAAGAATGCAATCATTGGGAGTTGAAACTTGAAGAGCTCTATTGGTGTGAATTCATTAAGTTTTATTGTAGAAAACAGAGAGCAAGTTCAACAATTTAACTAATCACACTATATTAGATACAATAATGGAGGGTGGGGGAAGAGGCCAAGGCAGCAAAAAGCAGACCAAGTGAGGGGTAGCAATTGAGATTCTTGGCAGTCAAATTCCAAGTAATTCACTTGGCTCACAACAATCCTGGCGTGAAGCTTCAGCTGGTGGGAGGTGGTGAAACTGGTGACAGAAGTGCTGAAAAAGACTTCTTGAAGTGTTAATCACAAATGTAATGGGCTTCCAAGAATAAAACGAAAAGGTAGCATTGTCAGTAGTAGGAAATTTGGGGTGTATCTTAGAAGTATAAACTATGGAAACAAAGAGGCAATGCTGTGATCTACTGGGCCCTGGCCCAGTCATATCTTAGGTGTTTTGTGTGGTTCTGATGGTCTCACAAGGAGACAAAAAATTAGGTTGCTTAAAGGAGTCTTCAGAAAAGCCCCAGAGGTATGGAGGCGAAAGGATATGACCAGAGGACAGAGGAGCAAGTGATAAAGAGATATGAGATACATTTTGCTAAAATAACTCCTTCATAATTGAGATCATGTCATAGAGATGCAAAAGTAGTTGCCCTGAACAGGAAAGACAGAGGATGAAAGAGCATAGACAATGGAGTGTAGGGAGAAACTACTCTCTGGATCTCTAAAAGTGATTCTTCATTCAGAGGATTCTGAAGACAGAAAACAGACTACCAGAATAGATGGTTGAAATGGGAGAAATGGAATGGACATATGGAGATGAGCTGGAATGTTAAATACACTTATAGTTGCACATTAGATGGATGTATTGTCTGCCTCTACAATCCAATAAAGGTAATGTGCCCAAATATCCCTCATTAACAGTGGCATGTCATATTGCTAGCGACAGTATCATACATACAAATCCCATTTGGCACTCTGATAGCTGACCACTGACATGTAGCAGTACAATATGAAGGAGTATTTAACAGCTGTCTGCTGACCTGCACCCCATTTAACAGTGGTACCTGGAAAAATGCATTACTGTACCGCAGGTGGGAATATATCAAACCAAACAGACTTGTGTTACCTGCAATGGTGCAGAGGTTAGCATTGTTGCCTCACAGCAAGAGGTTTTCCAGTTTGATTCTTGGCTGTAGTGCCTTCTATGCGGAGCCTGCATGTCCTCCCTGCAATTGACTAAACTTTAAAAGACATGCAGGTAGGTGCATGAGAGTGTGTGTGTGTGTGTGTGTGTGTGTGTGTGTGTGTGTGTGTGTGTGTGTGTGTGTGTGTGTGTGTGTGTGCGTGTGTGCGTGCCTTGGGCGCCAGGCTGGCAACTCGACACCATAAAATCTACTGACAATCATAAGCAGACTGGTGATCCACTGTGGCAACCCCTAACCAAGAAAAGCCGAAAGAGGATATAATATATAGTCTGAAAACAGACTTGTACTGCTGTAACACTGCAACTCATAAAACTACTGGCACTAATAAATGTGGGACTATTTTGCAGAAACTGAAAGCTAACATGATCCTGGTAATCCAAGTGCCTTACAAGAAGAGTGATTACAGCATATATGTGAATATTTTACATTTTCCCAGACTACTAATGTCAAAAAGGAGCAACACTTCACTGGGAGGTCTCTGGTATACTCTACCAGCTATGAATTCATAAATCTGCAGACAGATTAGTTGTATTGTTACACATTATTTTTCATTTTAAAAGATAATGATGTAGCAAATACCAGTAACATGACTGACAAAAAAATGTATTCTGCTGAAAATTAGAAACATAGTTTGCACATTGTTGTCCGCTATAAAGAACACGGAAAGAAAGCTACTTCCTTTTGGTCAAGGACATTTTGAGCTATACTGCTGTGCTGGGAAACAGACAAATTGAAATACATTTCTTTAAAAAAGGCATACATTTTGCTAAAATAACCCCATAGCAAGGAGTATCATGAAGTTAATTATAAATGAGCTGAAAACGTCTGTACTGGCAGAATGCCTTAGCTATGTTTTATACTTCCATCCACCTAAAACAGGCTGCTGTGTCACTGCAACACATTTTCTGTCAAACCTTATTGCTTAAATGACAGAAACACCCAATTTTTTTCATCTCTAATGTCTCTGTAAATCTACAAAACAGCCTGACAGGGTATATTAGGCCAATGTAATTTCATTTTCTATCTAATACTTTCTTTGCCTCACAGTGCATTCTATATGCCTTAGGATTTAAGAAGAGATCCAAATAATTTTCTGTAGGACTTCTAGTCCTTTCTCTTACAGTGGCATTTCTTTGACCATCTCTGGCAAAAACGTGAATGTATTATTATTGATTGTTGTTGTATTCTTTACAGCATTTATTTATTATTTGTTTACTGGGAAAGTCCGACTTGGAACAAAGCCAATGCTCAGTGGAGGCCCAGGGGGAAACACTCCAGATGTGTGTCTTTGTAATGTTGAAGGAAACCAGAGCATCCAGAGAAAACCCACACAAACACAGGGTGGACATGCAGACTCCGCAGAGAAGGCAATCCAGACAAGAATTGAAAAAGAGAACTTCTTGCTGTGAGAATGCTACCACTGCGCCACCAACTCAAAATGTTAAGCCTGAAAATGCTACAGAAGTGAGGGCTTTTGTTTAAGCACAGACTGTAACCTGAGACAGCAATCTCTGGATTAAATATAATGCTGGCCATATGTGACTGGCAAGTCACACTTAAAAAGAAAAACTTTTCCATCTTTCTTGATATTAATATTTCTTATTGACATTGTAGCTACATTATTCTACCTAGAATTAGTGACCTGATAATTATTTTCCAATGCATGTATTTTTAGCTGTTGTTAACCCTTCCCCATGCACTGAACATCTACAACCAAATTATTTCTATAGGATGTAAAATATGCTCTGACAAAAACAGAAGGAAATAACTGGATGTCACACAAGAACACAGTAGTGAGCAGATACTGTAGAATCAGGTACTGGTAGGAAGACAAGGGTTAATATTTAAGTCTTTCTTTTTGGTTTGTGTGTAGCATACTAGAGGCTATCTCATAGGAAAGGGAAAAAAGCTTTTTATGATGATAGAAATTTGATATTTGGGTCTTTATACTTCAATGTTATTCTCTAAAACACCATCTCATTTAGAAAATTTGATACATAACTGATATAACTTTCCTTATAGTGTATTACCTATTCTATACATCAGACAAGCCAGAGATTTCCTGCATGTGAATACCCTTATCTTTATCTTGTTAATGTTTAAATAAGGCACATGCAAGATGAATTATACAAACTTAATCTTTTAAAAAAGATGTGTGCAGTTCTTTCCAAACTCTAGATAAGGTTTCTTTAAAATGCAATAAACATTACCTGAAACTGACTTCTGAAGAATGGAATCTTTAGCAACAATAAGATAATGCAGTTTCTTTTTGTATGCCTAGCATGTGCAATAACAGTAGCAGGACAGAGTTTTAAATGTTTTATTATTGCTTCATTTCCTTAGGAATACTGATCACATTGATTCAGATTTTATTCCATGATTAAAACCAGGGAAAAACAAATTTAAGAGTGCTGCCATTTCTGCTTTGCAGTCTTACTAACATGAATGTGTTTTGTTTTTATTCTGTTTTCTATTTAAACGTTGTTGCCTATGTAATTATGATACACACACAAGGGCAGAGCTTGTTAGCCATCTTCTAGATATAGACCATGTTCATTGCAAATGCAGCAGGCATAAATGAGTTTACTGGGAGAATGACAGGTTATACTCAAAAAAGTAAAGTTCAATCAGTTTTATCATGTAAAGTTCTGACAATAAAAGGGTAAGAGGGCATTAAAAAAGAATGGAACAGAACTCCATCAGTGACACTTACAGAACTACAGATTATATGCATTATTGGTGACAAGGACATGTAAAATTAACATCAGGTAGGACAGACACCAAGGTACAAGAGTCATGACTGGGTATTGTTCAGTCCATCACTGCCCATTTCATCAAAGCCCATTTGGTAAAGATATGGAGACCAAGAAGGTCTATATGACGCTAATACAACTTATCCAATGTTAACTGAGGTTGGGGTTAGTTACATTTTTTAGGTGATATAGGGGACACCCTTATATGGGGCTCATAAGCTTTATTTCTCCGTAAAAAAATCTGCCAATTACTTTCCTGCTCATTCTTGCAGTTTTTACCAAATGTGGATTAGTAGAATGACTGACAGAGATCTGTTGTAGATTGATAATAAATAAATGTAAATAGTTCATCTCCCGGTTCCATGCTTACACTTATCAAGGGTATCACAACTTGTCAGAGATTTGGGATGCATGGCTAGGCTTAAAAAGGCCCTTGTGGTCGTTAGCCTAGTAAACACCTATGAACCTATGAAATATTTATTACGTACTGCATATTGTGTGCAGGCTGCAGTTCCGGGAACAGACATGACCGTCATCTTTCAGATTTAAGCTTGAATTGTTTTTCCATCATGTTGCCGGTTCAGTTTGACTGTACAGAACACTTAATGCAACTGCCTCACTGCATCTGGGTTATTATTCCAAGCTGAAAAACATATGCATCTCCTCCACATGTAATATATGAGCAAGATATATGTAATGTCTAGTTGGTGAGTAAATAGCACAAATATGTGGATGCAGCCTAGCCTCCATAAGGTCTTTGTGAAAACTGAACTCTCCAGCAGGAAACTGCACCACAGTTTTATATATATATATATATATATATATATATATATATATATATATATATATATATCTATATAGTTACCTGCATTGGGATATATACTGATGCTTTAGCGTTTTCCTTCGCGTTACACTAAGCATGCCATAGGATTGCACACTTTCAAAAGTAATTTTAATAAATTCAACTTTTCAGTCCTTATTATCATGATTAACTGTCAAACAGCCTCTATAGCCATATGAGAACCAAACACAGGCACCAGTACAAAAGCAAATACTGTTAAATGAAATAAAAAAAATGAAATATATGCGCACTTTTGTTCTCTTTTAATATTAAGAACTTCTTCAGAATAAAATGTAACAACACAATCACATTTATAGAAAGTAAAAAATTATGTCATGTGACAAAATCTAATCATCATCAACATTCAATTAATGTTCCAAGTTAAAAAGCCACTACTAAATCAGTAAATGTGATAAAAAAGATGTTTTTTATGTGGTAAAACAGGGCATATCACAAAACCTGTGATTTAAAGTGCAAAAAATGCGGGAATAGTGGTCACTCATCTAGAATGTGAAATGAATGTGTAAGGAAATGAAAATGATGGTATACAGAAGAAAGAGATAGAGGAATGTGTTACACAAGAAAATGTAAAATAAATATGACTGATAAAGAGGTTGTACATGAAGTTAAAGAAAGTAACGAGGAAAAAGAAGCAGAGGAGTGAAGTGGGGAAGAAGCTAACTGGAGTACAGTAAGAAATGAAAATAATTTGATAGGGAAAAGAGTTAAAGAACGGAAAAGAAAATTCAAAAATATAATGCTTAGAGAAAATAAGAAAGGTAAGGGATATTTTTATATATTAACTGTTCTTAAAAGGTGAAAATATTAGATTTAAATGTGAACATTATGAAAAATCTTAAGAGGAGAATAGAGATATTACAATGGTGTGCTGCAGCAGATGCACATATTATTGTTTTAGAAGATATCAGATTATTAACAAAGGAATAAAGAATGCAAACTGAAAAAATGTTGGAATGGTGCGGTAGTTTGGAACAGGGGGAAAGAAACCTGTTCGGGCATATTTATTGTATGCCAAAAGGCATTAAAATATTAGATCTAACCATAGTAGAATTAGGAAAAAATATGATAATAGACATGACCTTTTCTCTACCTTTAACCCTACTCTGTGCTTAATAGTTAAGCAAATACCTAGTTTTTCTTTTGCCCTTTGCAGTCCTTCTATGCTCTGACCTATTTCTCTCATCTCTCCCCTCTCCTCTCTTTTGTCTTCTTTTCTCGTCTCACTTTTTGACTACTGTCTCTTCCCTCTTTTCTAATCTTGTATTACTCCTTCAACTTTTCTAGTCACTTGTACTCTAATTTTTTTCTATATTTTAGAAGCTTTTTTGGTGCAGTCTTTATCCATTAATTAAGATGCTTTGTAACTGACCTAGTATTATTGATGTCTACTGTAGTTTTGTGTGGCTTAGCTTTTTGTTGATTTTATTACTAATTTTATATTCTTATTTTTATTTTTATTTTTTTTATTATTAACATGTCTCTTTGTTGTGTTTTGTGTGGAGCTTTTCTCCCCGGGCCTCTACTGAAAATGGAAATATATCCAGCTAGACTAGCCCGGTCAACAAATGTAAAATAAAATAAAATAAATAAATAGACATGATGTGGAAAACTATGTGTATAGAATTATAGCTTTATATGCATATGTAACAAGAAAAGAGAGAAATGATGTTTAAAAATTATTCTTGAATATGTTTGTATAATGCTGGGTGATTTTAACTGCAACATAAGAAAAAATAAGAGCAATTGTAATCTTAAAATGGTTAACAAAATTATAAAAAGTGGAAAGTTAAGTGTATGGGAGAATAATCACTGGACTTACAAAATGATTGAAATCAGAACAGAAATTGATTATTTTTTAATATCTGATAGTTTACAAGTTTAAAAAAAGGAATTAAGCATGCTGGATTTTCGGACTGTGTGGCTATATGGGTTAAAGTACAGGAAAATGAAGAAAGTATAAGGATAGGAAAAGGAATAAAGATAATTAATGAAAGAGAATTAGATTGAGAAGAGAAAAATGGAACCATGGCAAAATCATATAAATATGAGCGTGTTTATGAGAATTGGACTGTTTGGTGGTTTCATTTTAAAGATAAATATAAAAAATGTTTTAGACTGTATAAGGAAGAAAAAGAAAAAAGAAAAGGAGAACTGTAAGATATTAAGTCAAGAAATATTTAGAGACTTAGGGAAGAAAAATTAATTTTATGAAAAAGAAAAAGTATATAAAATGAATCAAATTAAAGACAAGTATATAAAATGAATCAAATTAACAACTTGGTATATAAACAAAATATTGTTTGCATGGAAAAAAGAAGAGGCAGCACCATATTTAAGTAAAATAATACAACAAGGAAATAAGAGGATTAAAGAATAAGGAAGGTGAGATAATAAGACAGTACAAGTGAATATGCGAAATCATTTTAAAGGAGCAAAATTAAATAGCAAAGATAATCCCCCAGATTTACTAATCTTTCATGCAGGACTAGTCTAGTCCTGCACAGAAGTGGCCATTTAGGAGGAGGACAGCAGCGCGCCATGCATATTAATGAAGACGCGCTGCCTGAACTCCTAATCCTACACGGAGCGTGGACGAGTGCAGGGGGTGTGTCTGGGAGCAGAGCTCTCAGAATAAACATGCCCCTGCAAAGTCGAACAGCAGAAAGTGTAAATAAATGAGCGAGACCACTCATAGGTGTCCGCATATCCCCACCAACTGTCCCACATGTGTACAACAGCAGCAGTACATAAAAATGAAATGAAGAAACTCTTTTATTATATTTTTTTAAATCCGAGTTAACCATAGGTGCGCCTGTGTGCCCATTGCTTAGCTACGGTTAAAGCAGCTTAAAAGGCCAAAAAGGATAACAAGGAAGATATATGCAAATGAAGCAGCACAGTAATAGTGTAGTGAGCAGAGCATTTGCCTAACGAACAGGCATTCCTGGTTCGAGTCCCACTATAGCATATTCCATTTTCCATATGAAATCTGTATATGAACATTTTTTTGCTGTATAACCTACTAAATAACATTTAAATGTGAACTGGAGTACTGCATCAAATGCACATGTGAAGTGCCAGGATCATAATGAATAAGGCACTAGTAAGCAGGTTTAAGCACAAATAAGCAGTAGTAAGCAGGTTTAAGCACAAATAAGCAGTAGTAAGCATATATAACCACTAGTAAGCGTGTGTAAGTGCATTTGTGCGGGGTTAAGCATTGCCTACACAGATTAAGCAAAGTAGAAGCTACCTGAGTGTAAGAAATTGTAACCGGAGGTTAGCATTGCTTAACTCCATGGAAACCTGCACACAACTACTTTAAAGTGCCTTAATCACTCTGTATCCAATGGGCCTTGTTCTGCCCAGCAGCAAAATAAACAGCCATGCAGGTCTCAAACCCAGGACCCAATACAGTATAGTCCCAGCAGCTATCCACCAAGCCATCAGAGAAGTACAGACAAATGAGGTAGTAGTAAACATGTCCTCACCGTAATATAACCAAACTGAACCTGTGAAAGGCATCAATAGACAATCATATGTGCCATAACCGACTACATAAAATAAATATTATAACTGGAGTACAGCAGTAAGCCCAGAAGTGAGGTGTACATGTAATAGAGTGTTGAAGTCACCAATAAAACACAAGGATCCTGCAGAGTGTATGTACACATCAATCAGTGATACCAGGCATACATATAAGGTGTAATGAATAATAACACAATGCCAAAAAGGCATTATAATGAATGTCTACTGTAGGCAACACCAAGCATTGCACATGCCAGCGTAGGAGGTGTGAGCAATGTGTAGATCAGCTAACTCATTGTGCCCAGTGGTATTAATGGTTTTAAACAATGACAACCTTAGGTAAGCAGGTTTGCCTATGGCTTAGCCTTTTCAAAACTGGCCAATCACGGAAAAGTGTGGGAAATTGGCCCAACTTAAACCCAAGAGGCGGGAATACAGCTCATAACTGGTTGTAGTTTCCCCTTGCAGGCACTATGGCAGTAAGGGGAGAAGGAGTGCGCTTCTGGGTGCAGCGCTGGTGTATCCAGGAGTCCAGGGTCATGGCTGGTCTCCTAGTTAAAGAACATGCACAGAGACTGCTGCAGGGCCAGTACCAGGGCTCCCAATATAAGGCGGAGGCCTGGGACCATCTCACCCGCAACCTCATCAGTGCCACTGGCATACCCTGAACTGGTGAGCAGGTCAGGCACCACTATGCCGAACTGAAGCGGCAGAAGGGGGACCTCTTGGAGGAGTGTCTTAAAGAGGCTAGAGCAGCAGGAGATGTCCCAGCTGTGTGTAAGTATCTGTCCACTACCTGTTTAATAATGGCCAACTCAGGTATATTATGGATAGGTATGGCTAAATATACCTCTTATGTCCCCCACAGCTGCAATGGAGCGGGCCGTAAACCAGGAGGCCCACATCTGCCACCTGGTGCGGTTGTAACATGAGGCAGGTCAGTAATACTCATGCTTTTACTGTCATAGGAAATAAAAATAAAAGTAGTAGTAAAGTAATTGCTAGGTATAAAACCTGTATTGTTCAAGGCAAGTACTGCACACACTAGAGAATATGGCAGGAAGAGTCTCATATTGTTAGTATGGCAATAAAAGTGTAGTACCCTCACAAAACAGGTCTAACTGCTGGACTGTATGTGTATATTCTGGTATCATATGGTAATGCAGATTTGCAATCATGTAATAGTACTGTAGTAATAAGCACTGTTACCCACATCAAGCACCATAACGTGAATGTGTAGGAATGCCTGTATGTGACAGGTGTAATTCCCCAGAGGCCATTTAGTACAACTGAGAGACACATAGACAGTAAACAGGGAGAATACAGACAACAAAACCCGAATAGCACATGCAACTGAGATGTGAACTATTTTATTATCACACACAGCCACGGTTTGAATCCTGCTAGTGGTAGTAGTCTGCATACAGAATTATACAACACGACTGTACAGAAATGTCCAGACTGTCTATTAAAGTGGCCCATATTTAATGCCTATCAACCTGTCCCCCTGGAAAATCAGTGGGATGATCCCAGATGTATAGGCAGCAAAGAGGAAATGCAACTGAATGACACACATCTATGACAACAAACCAGGCACACTAGCAACTCCCCAAAACCTTATGTGACTAAGAAGCCGCATATGTCCCATTTACACCCCAACCTGTTAAGCTGTGGTCAGAGTGTGTACAGTAACAGTGAGTATGTGCATAATACTAATGTGTAATCTGGAACTTTGTGTGGCAACAGCCAGGTAGTGCTAACAAACATTGCTCCCGTAGGTATGTCGGATACGAACAATTTGCTGAGAAATAAAGACCATTATAAGGTGTACTGGTACCATCCACCCTGGTATTCTAGGGGATTGTGAGTGTTGCAGTTTCTCTGAATAATAAAGTATCACTGGTCACTGTCGGCCACACTGTGCTACATAATATAACGGTGTAGGAAAGCATGTATATGTGTGTGTCGGGTCACTAAAGGTGGAAGACGGCAATAGTCTAGATATGTCCAGGCATACCAGCATGTGGTCAACACATAACCAGAGTCTGTGCAGAAAGAGTTGGATAGGATAGAGCAAAACATCAACCTGGAATCCCGCCATATGTGTACAGTTAGTCAGTGTTGACAAACATTCCCTCCACAGGTATACCAGGTAAGAGGTATATACTGCAGGTAAAACCGGTTCATGTGTAATGATGTTGACAGCCATATCAGTGTCCAATATAGGTCTATAGGGTAGTGTAGTAAGACATGTAAGGTACAGCTAACAGCATTGACTAGGAAAGTAATGTGGAGTACAGGAACATACTACTTAAGTGACAACTTTCTCTCCCCCCGCCTTATCTCCAACAGTAATCAACATACCCACCCCAACTGGTATGTACTGGCTCTGATAATGGCCAATCATTTGATAAATATTCTAATGGTTCCCATGCATGTGCCATATTGAATTATTCCATCATTTTTGGCATGGTGCCATCAACATACATGCATGCTGTTCGTATTACCAATGTGGTCCCATATATGCATGTGTTCTGTTTGCTATGCAACTGTTCCGTATCTGGTGTCTGGGTTAATGGGAATATCTATGCATGCTGTTATACCTAACCCTGGAATGTGTTGACTATAACTAACCCATATATGATGTTGAAATCTAAACACTATAGCATGCTTGGGAAGGCCGGTCCCAGCGGACCAACCTGTCCCACCTCAGCTGGCCGAGGCACCGGGCACCAGCATGTCTGGGGCCCAACCCCACACCTCCCCGTCTATTGGTCATGCACCATCTTTGGGTGGAACCACCTCAGGGGATGGGGCTTGCCCCCCCTGGGAGTGTGTGCTGACAGGCACCTGTCACCCATCACCAGGTCGGGGTTATGGTGCATAGAGTGATCAATGACCAGGTTGATGATCTTCTACTCCAGCTTGAAGGCCGGGTGTCACAATTAGAGAATCAGCCTGTCTCTGCGGCTCAGCCCCCAGCACAGCCACCTTCGGGGCTGTGAAGGTGCAGTGGTGACTGCCCATGGATGGGGACCTCAGTCCCACTGTTACCACTAGGGGGCTTGTGGGCTTCCAATATCCCAACACCCCTTCCCATCAAGGTGTTTACCCCCCACATGTCATATACTGCCTCTGTATGCATCTTGTGTGTCTTGTCTGTTAACCTAACCAACCTACCTCCCCAAATATACCTACTACTCTTCCCCAACATCCCACTCCCACCTAAAAAAAAAGGGCAATCTGTTCCCACAAAAAAATCTCGCCCTTATCATAGCTGTCCATTTTGCACACATGTCCACTGGACACATGTAATCTGGTCTACTTGGCATCACAATGAATTATTGTTGTCCTCACCCCTCTCCCAGGGGTTCGATTATCCAAATCTACCTCCAAATATGGTGTATATGCACAGCTGTTGCTGTAGAAGAAATGGGCAGCTGTGGACCTTCCCTACACCCTTCCTGCACATTCCTAGCTATTTTCCCTACTGTTTTTCCCTCTTTATGCCCATTTTTCACCACTTTCCTATCAACCCCTTTTTCTTTTCTTTTAAAGAAATTAGCATGGGGGTAAGCGGGAGTAAGCACTTTTAATCAGCAGTAATCAGGATTAAGCTTGTTTGCGCAGGGGTAAGCAATGCCTACACAGGTTAAGCAATTCAGGAGATGTATATAAGAAACAGTAACATGAACTTAGCAGTGCTTACCGTCACTCAAATCCACGCAAACCCTCTTACAACTGCTCAAAAGTGCCTTAATCACTCTGTATCCAACTGCCCTTGTTCAGCCTAGCAACAAAATAAACAGCCTCTGCTAGGACCCTTCACACCATAGACAAAGTGATTTATCACTAAGCCATCTAGGATATACATATCCTTGCTGTATTCACAAACATATCATCCAGCCCAGTCATTCAACAGTACAGAGAATGTATTCCAACATGTAGATGTATGTGTGTGAGTAAATATATTAATGTCTAAACAGGTACAATATATAAATATATACATATAGAAATATATATGAACATATAAACATGCAAATGCCTACATCTGTAAATATATATGTCTACATCTACATGTCTAAATATATACGGCAGGTTATATATATGTCAGCAGATATATATATATATATATATATATATATATATATATATATATATATATATATATATATATATATATATATATATATATACATATACATATGTAGGTATATACGGACATACATCTGTAGATAACAATGGGGAAATAACAGAAACATATATGTCCTCATGCAACATTAATGAGGTTGTAAGTACACATACACACACAGAAATATGTACATTAAGATACATATGTAGTACGTGCACACAATATGGAGCAGCCTGTATTCCTACAGTAACCACCTTACCAGCTGGAGACTGTATGAGCCATACATACGAATGACATTCATAGCCTGCAACATATACCCACAGTGATATCAAAGGGTATTACACCACACACAGGTGTGCATAAATGAATGTGAAAGCTTTATTTGTGTACTATGACAGTTATATATGCCATGTCACATAGCTGTTTAGACACTGACATCCATATGAACAGTGTAATGCAACTGTGAAACAGTTATACTAGGACAGTAGTCTGGAAAGGATGACATATGTTGCTGTCCAGGCCGAGGCCTTCAAGTAGTACAATAGTAATGACAGACTGGGCCACAGCATACCAGACAATCAACAGTACATAATTCAGATGTATAGGTCAACAGCCTCTATCTACACTTTGTACACAATCCCTAGGGGGTACAGACCCCAGTTGACACAGTGAGATGTATCTGTTAAATAACATGGCATGACTGATGCCATCACAATCACACTGACAAATAGAATGTTCTGTATGGCAGGAGGCAGTATGCCTGCATTTACCCAAGGTGGATTTTATGGTAATGTACATCCAGATCCCTTAAGGCAGCTTACCCCAGATACCCACACATGTTGTAACAGCCTAGGTTAGTCATGGTGCACCACCTTACACTCACTCATACTGGGCCTTATACCACTGTTGCATACACTGGCCTCTGGAGTGCATTAGGGCACACATGTATTGTGTAGGTGAAGCCAACACATATATGGCCCCAGTATGTGTGGGGGACACAACAGCAGTGGAGTGATGGCAGTAATGACAGCATGACATACACACAGCCCACTACATAACAACCCCTGACAGCATGTCATATGTGCAAAGCCTGGTATGTAGGTGGAGGACAGAAGCTGGAACACAGGCACATATGTGTAAAACTGTTGTCATACAGTAAGCAAGATATGCATATGTGTATATATCTATATGGATATATGTATAATTATATATACATATATGTTCACCATATGTCCTGCACATGGAGTAGAGCCTTACCTCAGCCCCAATAGTCCCAACCTCTCAGTGCAAGGGGATGTCAGGTATGTATTGCAGGTATATTTGTAGACTATTGCTACTGTAATATGGATTGTCTTCACAGAAATGGTGTGTGTGGGAGGCCACATCTGCTGTTAACATGTGTGCCATTGGCTACTGACAGACATCCTAAGATCATCATAGTACAGTACCACTCCTAGCACAGTAATGCCCCTGTGGACTACAGCTGCGACATTACCAATATATGTGGACAGTCTGACACACTCTTGTCAGTCCAGAGTTATACACAGAACCCCTTCATGCAAGACATGTGGACCAGGCCTGTCAATGTGGATGTTAGCAGCCATGTAGATGGGTATAACACATAAATACTAGTATACATTTTCCCCCATAGGTTATGCATTCATACACCCCATCTGTCCTGACACATAATAACCACAGGTACAGAGGTGCCATGGCCACATACTACCCACTAGTTAGTGACATACATCTGAACAGCATCCCACTGCTTTGTCTGACATACATGAATGTTATGGTGGCCCAGCAGCAGTACATCTGGCAAGTATCTGGACATGACATCTCACTGGATAAGTACAGTAAGCTACTAGGCATGTAACAAAGCACAGTGCAGGCTACAGCAGACCGACTCAACACTGGGCTACATCTCCTATGTGGGAATACACATTTACCTGCATAGATTGCAGGCTCTACAGGCATGTCACATCACAGAGTAACAGACACCTGTGTGAAAGTGCATAACCACAACCAATGTGAACACAGCCACAGCCACATATGGTAAGCTAGCGTACTATTACAGTATATGGACTATCTAATCTACACCATCCTCATATGAGCCACTCACATAACCCTACATATACTGGGCCGCTACACAGTGTGGTCCGATGCCTGTCTGTGGTATGGCACATGTGTGTGTGTTCGGCCCTAGAAACATTTAAGCTGATAGGGTGACATACAATGGAGCAGCATGTAACATCAGATAGAACAGAACCAAGAACAATGACATCTACCACAGTCTCTACACAGGCCAAGGTACATATTCACTATAGACACACTGTCAACAATTACCAGACTTACACATACCTCAGTACTGTACACACGATCACAGAATGCCCAGGCTATGTCCTCAAATATAACCCCTACTATACATAACATGTGTAGCAGTCTGATATCTCACTGGCTTGTTATCAGATATGCTGTCAATGAATATGGTGTACAGAACATATGCACCCCCTACTGCATGACATATGTACAAAGGTTGACAGAGTTGTGGCTGGAGGCACACAGGGCCAATATTGACATGTCGCTGTGATAACCTCATACATTTACTGTTGTAACAGGGTTTGTTGCAACATATGTCCTATCAGGGATATGACATCAGTAACTCTCCCGGTTGTCACCATCTACTGACTGCAATCCTCACACTACCTTCTGCAGTTGAGAGATAGGTGCTCTGTGGGTAACACAAGGAACACAAGGCACCACACACTGCCCATTCTGCAGATGACCCTACAGATGGGGATTCCTCATAAACATAGTACTGACATGACAAGTATTAGAACATGTAGGACAGCCATATCCACACACACCCTGTTAAAACCAATATTACCCCAACTGCAGTATAGCAGCACTTACAGTCTGTAGTCAAGACAGGCACATCCCCCTCCTTTGTGTTGGCCTGTTTCCACAGTGTATGTTGTCAGAGGTAAGTCCCCAATCCATCAGTGATGTTGTTTGCCAAACAACAGATCTAGTTCCTGCTCACAGTGAATGAAAAGGCCCAACACCATAGGTTCATAGGTTCATAGGTGGGTACTAGGCTATTTGCCCAAAGTCATTTATAAGCCTAGCTAGAATGTGTTGGCTTTCGCTGTCCCCTTAGATTAGTTCCCTGTGCCTCTGTCCAGTAGAGCCACTGAAGTGATCCCCGAGGTAAACTTTCTGTTTCCCATCCACTTGTCAAGGTTTCTTTTGAAGAGTGTTAGCAAGGAGCTCTGCCTAATGTAGACTGGGATCTTGTTCCAAAGCATGGGAAGTCTCTGGGACAGGAATCTATCCCTCCAGCATGTCCTATTTATTGTTGTGGTGAGATTTAGTTCCATAGAGCATGTGGCTTGAGAGGATAAGGTTTTCTTTAGGTGGAGCATGTCCATCAATTCTGGGTTGGACATGGCCTAGTATGTCAGGCAGAGATCACCTGTGAGTAGGTGTTATGCAACCGAGTACAACTGGAGTTTCTTCAGTCGAGCTGCATAGAGCATCTGTTTGAGGCCATTGATCCTCTTGGTGAGGTACTTCTGTGGTCTTTCCAGCTGTTATAGGTGTCTTGTAAGGTACATCCCAAATGGGGCATTGTACTCTAAGATGGGTCTGATGAGTGATGAGTAGAGAGGCACAATGACCTCTTTTGATCTGGATGTGAACCCTTTTGTGATTAGGTGGGCCATGTAGAAGGATTTTCTAATCACTTTGGCAATGTGATTATCAAAGGTGAGATTACTATCTACTTGGGTCCCCAGATCCCTTATTATGTCTTCCTTATTTAGGGGACTACCACATATGTGGTAGTTTGTGGGTACTTTGTTTTTTCCAAAGGGGATGACGATGCACTTTTTGGCATTTAGCTTGAGGCCATGATTTTGATACCAGGTATCCATCTCAGTGAGACCCTTTTGGAGGATGTCTGTGTCAGCCAGTCATTTATAGCCCCTAGTTTGCAGTCATCTGCAAACTTGGTGAGCCATAGCCCTCCTGTGCTTGCCTGTACCTCTGAGAAGTATATGCTGAACAGGAGGGTTCCTAGGACTGAGCCTTGAGGAACACCACTTGAACCCGTTTAGAGATGGACCTAGCTCCCACAACTCTCACCATGTGGGTTCTGTCCATGAGCCAGTTGGCAACCCATCTTGTGATGTAGGGGTTTATGTTCAAGCTGGTGAGCTTGTCTATAATACCAGAATGGGGAATGGTGTCGAAGGCCTTAACGAGGTCTAGGTAGGCTGTGTATACCACCTTTCCCTCATCTATAGCCTTGGTAACTGTCTCAAAGAAGTCCACCAGGTTTAGGAGGCATGATCTGCCCTTAACAAAGCCAAACTGGGAAGGGTCCAGTGTTTGAAGGTTTCCAAAGTCTCTGTTAATGAGCTCCATGATGATGTGCTCCATAGCCTTGCAGACCAAGCTAGTCAGGCTTATAGGATGATAGTTCTGGAATAACTGTCACTGTGTACCACTCTGTGGGTGCATAGCCTGTGGGGAGGCTGAGTTTGAACAGTGTGTTTAGGTGAGGGGTTAGTACATCTTTGAGCTCGTGTAGGACATAGCATGGGACACCATCCGGTCCCATTGATGCTGAGTTTTTGGCTTTGGAGAGGGCTGTTTTAACCTGAGTGTCTGTGATTTCAGGGACACTACATTCTTCTGGTATGGTTATGGGTCCTTTTGGGGGTGAGAGGGGGTGAAGTTTGCACTGAACCTGTCTGTCAGGATGTTGGCGATATTGGTCAGTTCAGTGTATTTTGTGCCATTCTGCACTAACTCCGAGCAGATCTGAGCATTACCACTTAGATTCTTGACATAGCTGAAGAATGCCTTGTAGTTATCTCTGGAGTCCTTGGCAATTTTTCTTTCAAAACTCGCCTTGGATGATTTTATGAGGGATCGTAGTTTCTTGCTGACACTGATCAGGGATGTCTTCCCTTCTTGGGATTTTACTGTTTTCTGTACTAGTTTCCTCCTATGGCAGGATTCCACCAGACTGGTTTCCTTTTCTTGGAGGAGTGAGTCTTGGTTTTGCTTGGGATGGCACGATCCATGCATTCTTGTAGCTGGCCGTAGAATGCTTTAGTAAAGGATTTTGCAGCTTGGACATTGTTATCCATCAGCATTGGGGCTTTGAAACATTCCACCTTGGTCTTAAGTAACGTGAAGTTTGCTTTTGAGAAGTTTTTCATGGTGGCTTTCTTGTCCAGGGGTGGGGGTGGTATATGGATATCCAAAGTGATTTGTTTATGGTCAGATATAACCAGCGAGGGGTTGACCTCTGGTGTGGAACAATGGTCGCCCATGTTGGTGATGACCAGGTCCAATATGTTGTCACCATTGGTGGGAGTGTTGACCAGTTGAACCAGGACATTTGAGTTCATAAATTCTAGGAAAAGTTGGGCAAGGGAGTTAGTACTTGAGTAGTTTTCCCAGTTAATGTTTGGGTAATTTTAATCACCCAATATTAGGGTGTTTGGTAGGACCTTTATGTTTCCCAGTGCTTCCAGAAATGCAGAATGGGGGTCCTGGGACATGGTGGGTGATCTGTAGCAAGCTACAATTTGAATTGCAGTTTTGCCCATTGTTAGTTGCACGTGGATAATCTCTGAAGCATCGTGCTCTGCCACTAACCTGGAGGTGTGGGTATCCTTGATGAATATAGATACGTCCCCGCCTTTTGTATTTTGGTCCAGGTTTTGTGGCTGAAATGTATGGTATGAGTTGTAGCCTGGTAGTGCTGGGGTGCTCTCTGAAGCCTTAAACCAGGTTTCTGTTACTGCACATATATTGATTTTCTCCATACTGAGGAGTAACCCCAGTGCATGCATTTTGAGGGTTAGACTTCTGGCATTGAGTAGCATTACCCCCAGTTTTTTGTTACTTGTGCTATTTACGGTGGTGGATTTCTCTTTTGAGCCTTGCCTAAAAAAGGCACTATGGGGGTGGCAAGAGCCTTAGTAAGTATTCAAAAGCCTAAAGGTGACAGGTGCAAGCCATCTCTAGCGAAGCAGCATGGCTTGTCGCGCATGTCATCCCAGGTGGACAGACACTGGATCCCCTTTGAATGACACCAGAAACTTAGCCAATTGTTGAAATCGAGAACTTTTTCTTTATGCCGTGGTATCATTCTTGGTGAGGGCAGGATGCTACTCAGGGTCAGGGTCATACAGGCCTGGGCTACATGATCAGAGAGCTCTTCCATGTCTCTTTTCATGTAGTCGAGGGAGGTACAGCTCAGGCCATTCACACCAACATGGACAATGACAGAGTCATATTTGTACTTGTTCTGGTGTGACCTGAGTGCTTGTGTTATGTGGCGGATCCTGGCACCTGACAGGCAGCTAACAGTAACCTTCTCCTTATTCAGCCTAGTGAGTGGGACGTCAGTGTGCCTGACTATAGAGTCACCTATTACTAGTATGTTGGGCATGTTATTTTGCCTTAAGGGCTGTGATTGCATGGCACACTGGTTTTGTGAAGTATGTGTTTCATGGTTTGTGTTGGGAGGTGGAGGTTGCTTGGATGTTTGTTTTGGAGGTCTCTGTTGGTTTGCAGATTTTTATTTAGAGTCTCCGAGTATGTTTCCATATATTTATTTGTGTTTTTTGCCAGTGCTGGTTTAATGGGTCTATGTAAGACTGGTGGTTTGATGCAAGTATTTCCCTTCTCCTCTTGACTGTCTGATCCAGTCTTGGGTTGAGAGAGCTTAGCCACTATTTGGCTGTATAACTGCATCTCTCTGTATTAATGTTTGATGGTAGGAGGAGGGGGTTGTCTGTGTATATGAGGCAGTTGTAACATTGCCTCAAAATGCCCAGATTCACCAGTTGGACTGGAGAGTACATCTGAAACTGCCCTTTGGACATGCCTGGATAGGTACAGTGAACTGTTTTACTGGATGGCTGGTAAGGTCGAATAGAGAGCCTTGTCCTTCTGTACAGTACAGGAGGGTCTAGTGCTAGGGTTTTTAAGTGCTTGCTATAAGTTTTGAGCAAGTGCTGGACTGAGAAATGAATGGCTTGAGTGCTTAAGTTGAAAGTTTGTCTAGTTCCAAGGGAAAATTTGAAGAGGAGACTTTGTGGAGGGAAACAGTTTTACCCTAGCTAACCGGTGCTGCCCGGTGGGCAAAACTGGGCAAATATGGTATTTATAGCAGGGAAATGAAAGAGATAGAAATTAGCCCAAAATGGCTAATAAACTACTAATTTGTGGGCTGAAACCACTCCTCCAGGGACAGATAGGCTGCTCAAAGCTCCCCTCTCTCACAGGTGAGCAGAGAAGAAACTTCCTTCTATCCAAGTAAGGTATGGGCAAACACAAAGATTTGTAACACAGCCCTGAATTCAGCACTAACCTGAAAACTGGAATATACTTGCTTAGAAAGGCGGGGAACATGTATATATATATATATATATATATATATATATATATATATATATATATATATATATATATATATATATACACACACCCATATATATATATATATATATATATATATATATATATATATATATATATATATATATATATTTTTTTTTTTTTTTTCAGAAAATAAAGTAGATACACTCAAAAAAACAGTTTAAAAGCACAGAAAAAGGATAATTATTGTTATATATTGCAGATCAGAGTTGTAGTCAATGCCCCAGTAATAAAGTAGGAAGAAACACAAATACAGTAAAAGCAGATGAATAAAGTGCAATTTATATATATATAGATATAGATATAGATATAGATATCCATATAAAACAATAGAAAACAAAGAAACTGATTTAAACAAGTCACCCAAATTAACCAAAAAAAAAAAAGCTCAAAACTGAGCCCTGTTCCAGCAGTCTTCAATCAGACAAGTTCTAACTGCACACCCTGCTTACTAGGGTGCAGGGGAACCTTCTCCAAAAAAAGATGGCCTGGATCAGTGCCTCAAGTTATACAAGCAAAGCTAGATTCATCAGATCTGAGTCTGGTCTGTGCTACAGCAACAAGGCACACCAATTTCAGAAAGAAACAGTTCAAATAAGCAGTCACATTAAGCCTGTGACCAGATATTCCCAGCTCAGAAGGGCAGACTCCAGCCTCTCCTCCTACAAGAGTGCAGACCACAAACCTTCTTAATGTAGAATAACTGGCCTGAAGCCCAAGTGCTTAAGCCAGAGCTAATACACTTTTAGAATAGCAGACACTGGGCCTTCAATCAGAAATTCCCAGCTTAGAAGGATGTAAGCTACTTGTCCTGCCACAACAGTGCAGACCACAAACCTTAATGTAAAACAGCCAGTATGAAGCCCAAGTGCTTAAACCAAAAGACTTAGAATAACAGTTGCAATTTAATCAGGCTATGACCAAGCAGTAATAAATGCAGCAGAATAAATAAAATTGAGTACTTTTAAGAAAAGCAAAATAAAGTAGGAGGAAGCACAAATACAGTAAAAGCAAATGAATAAAGTGAAAACAATTTTTTTAAGTGCAACAAGAGAGGAAGGAAGAACCTAAGTGGGCTGGCCTTCTCAAATCTTCTCTCTGTATAAAGTAGAGGGAACACTAGACTCAGAATATGATCTCACTGTACTCAGTTAAGTGAGCAAATGAGATGGACCCAGGAGGAGTGTTCCAATACAGACTTACAGGAGGGGCGGGCAATTCCAGAGCCACCAGCACTAATGCCAACACAAGAACAAGGAGGGTGGGTGGGGAACTAACTGCAGAGAGACACACAGAACACTGTTCAGAAACACACAATTAGGAAACAGAAAAAATGAAAATACAGTACTTTTAAAACTGCAGGTTTGTACTTAACAGAAGACTAAAATTCACTACTGCAAGTTTCACTTAGCTTCAGCTTGTAATGCAGATGTTTGCAGCCAAGCAAGTCTCTCAGGAGTTGAGCATAAAATGATTTCTCAAACATTGTGGCTAGCACTTAAAGTACAGAGGAATCCCTGTAGGCTATTAAATATCAGATAACAAAGAAGTGATACCAACACCCTCTCTTACAGCAAAATTACTGCAGAGAGACACACAGCTCACTGTTCAGAAACACGCAATTAGGTAACAAAAAAAAATGAAAACACAGTACTTTTAAAACTGCAAGTTTGCACTTAACAGAAGACTAAAATACACTATTGCAAGTTTCACTTAGCTTCAGCTTGTAATGCAGATGTTTGTAGCCAAGCAAGTCCCTGAGAAGTTTCCTAGATATTTGGAGTGAGTTTCCATGCAATTTGGCTATGGGAATGTTACCACAGCTGTTCTACATGCAATCAGCTAGAGGAAGGCTGTAATTCATGCAGAGGCCATCAGCTGATCATGAGCATCACTGACAATACACATGCCTTTGCCTAAGCAAAGCAGGTATAAGTCTTCACATTCACCAGAGAGGGAGTGAGAGAGGCAGACAGAGGAAAAGATAAGTCATGGTGGATTGGGAGAGTAATAGGTAAGCATGTTTGTGTCACACACCTATCATAGGTTGGTACTAGGCTATCAGCCCTAGGGCCTATACAAGCCTAGCCATAACAATTCCCTGGCTATTTCTTCCCACATTATTTACTTTCCTGTCCAGGCTATCGGACCCCTGACAGACTATGTACTGATATCATGTCTGTTATCCCTGCACAGTGGATATTGTGATATATACTAGGGGCACAATATAAGAAATTTGCAAAATACAATGAACATTGAGTTCAGTTGTTACACACTCACAACCACTTCCACACAGGACACGAATGACAAACATCGACACATTAAGACATACACATCACATCTGGGATTAGAACACCTACCTAACCACTTGTTACACTACAGCACTATGCAATTACAGAACGTGCCACAGAGATTATTGGAGCTTTCTTTCCCCAAAGGTTTATTTCACAGTGAGTGACATCAGCAGGATTGCCAAAGTAGGGCAAATGAATTGTAGTGAGTGTGACTAGCCAAACATGCACTGCTCCCTACACAAGCTTAGGAACAGATACAAAAGCGTCCACAACTTCCATGTGTGAGAATAGAACTCCTACCAGAGATCTATACCACACTACAACATCATGCTGTTATAGCACACACCACAGAGATTGCTAGAGTACTTTCTCCCCAAAGGTGTACTTCACAGTGATTGACATCAGCAGGATTGCCAAAGTAGGGCATGTGAATTTTATTGAGTGTGACTAACCTAAATTGCCCTAATTAGTCTGTATACATTAACTGCTGTTCTGGCCAGACCAGAATAACTTGCCTTTGCAGGTCATCAACCCAGGAACCTGTATATTATAGTCACAGTAACTAACCACTAAGCCATCACAACAGTACATGCGACTGAGGTTTCACCAAAGTAATCCCACCATAGGCTAATCAACCTGAACATGTCCATAAAAGACCTCTCCAAAGCCAACTTCATGCTACTGAAGGCAGAAGTGACAATGTTTGTGACACCCATGGAGACAGAAGCTGACAGTTCAACTGATGAATCCTGCAGTAAGGCACTGTATGAGCACATCCACTTGTGCATGATTCCTGACATCCCACATAGAACCACAACGCTCTCATCCCAAATAAGCAAGCCAGTCTGGTGGTCTCCTGCCATTAACAGAGTATTACAACAGAAGGTAGACACGGTTGAAGGAAAAAGGATAATCCAAGGATGCAAACAACTCCCTTACCAGCCCCAGTAAGAAGATGAGATCCCTCATGGAATCCTCCAAAGCTGGTTATGTAACTAAAATTACCAGAGATTCCACAGACAACCACACAACATTCTATAGTTATGTCCAGAATCTAACTGGTAATGCTCAGAAGTGCTCTGAGCTACAACAGAATGGCATTACATAGACTGCTCCCATGAATTTTGCCAATATCCAGGCAGATTGATTTAGTGCCACATTCACCCCCTCTCACCCCCAAAAGGGCCCATGTCAATATGAAAAGAGTTCCAATGCCCAGTAACCACGGCCACACAGGTAGAAACCGCACTATCCACAGCTAAGAATACAGCATCCATGGGACCAGATGACATCCTGGGCTGTGTACTACATGAACTACAAAATGAAATGGCAACTCACCTAACTTTCATGTGTAATCATAGCCTCACATCAGGCCTGGTGCCCACTGAGTGGCACACAGCTGCAGTTATCCCACTCCACAAGAGTGGATCCACCTTGTATCCCGGGAACTACCGTCACATCAGTCTGATGAGCCTGATCTACATAGCCATGGAATGCATTATCATGGAAGTATTGAACGCAGACACTGGCAACCCTCAAACACTGGACCCCACACAGATTGGGCTCATGGAGGGCCAGTCTTGTCTCCTGAAACTGATTGACTGCTTTGACTCAGTCTGCATAGCTGTTGAAGAGGGTATGGCGGTCCACAAAGCCTATGTGGACCTCGCCAAGTTCTTCAATACCATCCCCCAGTCTGGAAACCTAGAGTAATGTACCAATCTGGCCATACATCCCTATGCCACTCAATGGTTTGCCACATGGCTTACTGACAGAACCCAAATTGTAGATGTAACTGACTCCAAATCCAGCTCCAGACAAGTTACAAGAGGAGTACCTCCGGCTTCAATCCTTGGACCACTGTTGTTTGGCATCTACATCTCTGAAGTATAGGCCAACAGTATGGAACTCTGGCTAACAAAGTTAACAGATGACTGCAAAATGGGAGTCATTATCAGCCTGACCGTACTGCATGACATGTTACTGATACCAGCCTGACATCATACAGGTGGGATGGAGTACTGCTAACATCTTGTGCCCTTGTCGTGTAAGGTCCTGGTTATGGGATCTACAACAGTTGGTAGTGTATTGCAGGGCAGACATGTTTGGCTGTGGGGGGGATACCTATTCGTGCATGATGTATGTTGTTTGTGCCTGTCAACCCCATTAATGGTGCATGTGGACATATATGTATCTGCTATGTTCCCACTTTATCTACAGGTGTATGTCTGTATATACCTATATATATATATATATATATATATATATATATATGTACATATATACATATATATATATATATATATATATATATATATATATATATATATTTATATATGTATATATATATATATATATATATCTGCTTACATATATGTATATATATATATATATATATATATATATATATATATATATATATATATATATATGTTGTATTTGTTTAGACATTAATATATTTTCACACACACATATCTACATGGAATACATTCTCTGTACTATTGAATGACTGGGCTGGATGGTATGTTTGTGAATACAGCAGGTTTAAGTATATCTGCGATGGCTTAGAGGTAAATCACTGTGGCTGTGATGTGCATGGTCCTGGGTTTGAGCCTAGTAGAGGTTGTTTATTTGGTTGCTAGGCAGAACAAGGGCCGATGGATACAGAGTGATTAAGGCACTTTAAAGCAGTTGTAAGCGGGTTTGTGTGAGTTTGCACGGAGGTAAGCACTGCTAACCTCTGGTTACAGTTTCTTATACTCAGTTAGCTTCTAAATTGCTTAACCTGTGTAGGCATTGCTTAGCTCCATGCAAACCCATGCAAACCGGCTTACAACTTCTTTAAAGTGCCTTAATCAATCTATATCCAATGGGTCGTGTTCTGCCCAGCAACAAAATCAACAGTTCTTGCAAGGCTCAAACCAAGGACCCTGCATATCATAGCCAAAGTGATTTACCACTAAGCCATAACAAGCACAAAGATGCTTGATGTTTTCAGAAACATATCATCTAGTCCAGTCATGCAACAGTACAGAGAATGTATACCAACATCTAGATGCATGTGTGTGTAAATATATTAATATCTAAACAGATACAACATATGTATATATATATATATATATATATATATATATATATATAAATTTCTAAGACTATATACATATATATCAATATATATGCACATATACACATGCATATGCCTAAATCGACACATATATGTGTATACACCTATATGTCTACATATACACAGCACATTACATATGTGTACGCGATATGTATCTATGTAGGTATATACAGATATAGGTATATATATATATATATACATATATATATATATATATAGGTATATATGGCCATACATCTGTAGATAGCAATGGCAGATTAACAGATACACATATGTCCAAATGCACCGTTAATGAGGTTGGAAGGCCCCACACACTATACGTCCCGTATGTATAGGCACCCCCCCACAGCCAAACACGTCCACCCTGCAGTACTCTACCAAGTACAGTCTGCCTCCTATAGGAAATGTAATATGTGGAAGCCATCAACATCCTCAGGATACAGATACACAGACACAGATATGCAGATACAGATATGCACATATTAAACAACAGATCTAGTTCCTGCTCACAATGCATGAAAAGGGCCAACACCACCATGATGTTCATAGATATTGGAGTGTGTTTTCATGCAACTGGCTATGGGAATGTTACCACAGCTGTTCCACATGCAATCAACTAGGGGAGGGCTGCAATTCATGCAGGGGACATCAGCTGATCATGAGCATCACTTAGACTACACATGCTGCTGCCTAAGCAAAGCAAGTGTGGGTCTCCACATCCACCACAGAGGGAGTAGGAGAAGCAGACAGAGACAAATACATGTCAGGGAGGGGTGGGAGAGTAAAACTGCATCATGTTTGTGTCACACACCTGCCAGCACATGTTATCAAACCCCCAACAACTATGTAGTGCTATCATAGTTCAATGCAGTTAGTGGATGCACCACATGGGTTACCTGTTGTGGAGCACTCAGAACTTATATATGATAGTGAATGACATCTGCAACAGGGATACAGTAGATATATGGTAGGTGATGTACATGTGCCTGTCCACATGAACAGGTGCTAGCATCAGCACAGCCACACTCTCACAGGGATACACACACATTGACATACTTGGCAGGGCCAGGAGTACAACTCATCAGTAGTGGGATTGCCACAACACATCACTGTGCAGGTATCACATGCACCACATGGTTCATATGGAGGTTGTATGGGCAGAAATTATGGGGAGGTGTCGAACATCAGACACCATGCTTCAGTATGCCCATGGGGGCTGTAGTAAGTGTGGATGTGGACATATGCACCATACAACACACACACAAACACACAGGGTGCCAGTTCTGACATGCATGGGTGCATGTCTGCACGGGTGTGTGGGGGTCAACTGTGACAGCAGGCTATACAAGGGTAGGCGATGGGTATACCTTGGCATCGGGCCACATGACAATGGTCTGCATTGTGGCTCAGGCCTGTAGCTTCTGCATTTGTCCACACAGGTGGGTATTGTATCCCCCATCCAGTCACCTGGGTGAATATTGTGTGTGGCCAGTGCTGTGCATCACTTGCCATGTATGTGCTCCTTAGGTCATGACATGGATGGTGTCTAGGATGTGCACACCTCCCACATGCATGCACAGTGACATGTGGAACTGTACTTGGGGTGTCTTGCCCATGTTGTGAACACAGAATATCATCAGATGTGCCAGTTGTGCCCACCTGTGGTAGGAACTGGTAATGGGCAGCAGGTTTACCCTGCACCTACATTGATAGAATGCTAACAGCATTCCCTGATGTCAGTGTCATCTGTCCATACAGGGCATGTTGCCAGGCATGATATGTCTATTGTGGGTCACATGTGAAGGCACCACAGGTGATGCAGATGTCCTTTGGGGAACATGAAGGATATGCACTGTCTGCATGTACATGCATATTGGACAGATGGGCAGGTTGATGTGCCCTCTGTAGCCCACTGCTATCACTCCATAGTTACTATCAGTGGCCAGTATGCAGTGTACTACCCACATATTGGTTTTTGCCTAGGCATGTGTGTGTGTATGTATGAAACATGGGATGAGAGTGTGCTCCAGGTAATAGTGGGGTTGCTAATTGTGATTGCCTGGCCTTGATGTCACATGCATGGGTATGGCTTTGTACCCCAGCCTCTCAGCTATTTTACATCTGTTATCCCTGTATGGTCGACATTGTGATATATAGTAGAGCCACCATATAAGAAATATGCAAAAAACCCTTCTCATTGCCCACAGGTGTCACACACTCACTTGCACCTCTACACAGGATACACGTTACAAACACACACACACATACACACCTGTCATGTCTGGGAGTAGAACCCCTACCTAACTAGTTTATTACACTATAGCACTACACAGTTATAGTATGTGATCCGGACATTACTGGAGTATTTCTTCCCCAAAGGTATATTTCACAATGAATGACATCAGCAAAGCTTACCAAAGTAGGGCATTTCAACTGTACTGTGAGTGACTAGCCTAAAATGCATTGCTTCCTACACAGACAGTGAGACACACACCAAACATCCACAACTGACATGTGTGTATAGAACCCCTGACTGAGCTCTATTTCACACTACAGCATGGAGCTGTTATAGGACACACCACAGGGATTACTAGAGGAAACTTTCCCTAAAGTTGTATTTCACAATGACTGACATCAGCAGGATTACCAAAGTAGGGCATTTCAAATGTACTCCGAGTGAGTAGCCTAAAATGCATTGCTCCCTACAGAGACACACACAAAACATCCACAACTGACATGTGGGGGTATAGAACCCTAACCAGGCTCTACATTACACTACACCATGGAGCTGGTACAGGACACACCACAGGGATTACTCGCAAACTTTTGCCCCAAAGGTGTATTTCACAATGAATGACATCAGGAGGATTGCCAAAGTAGGGCATTTGAAATGTACTGCAAGTGACTAGCCTATAATGCATTGCTCCATACACAGACACTGAAACACACACAAAACATCCAGAACTGCTATGGAACCCTACCCCTGTTCTAAACCACACTACAGCAGTACACAGTGACTGGACACATTACAGAGATTACTGGGTTACAGCATTCCCAGAGGTGTATTTCTAGGTGGCTGACATCAGCAGCCTTGCCAAAGTTGAGTATATGAATTGTGAGTAGCCTAAAAAGCATTGTTTTCTACTCATTCAGGGACAGACACACACAGTTACCAAGTCGGGGGTTAGAACATCTACCTACTTTCTTTATCAAACTACAGCAGTACACAGCTATAAGACATGCTACAGAGATTACTGGGTTATAGCATTCCCAGAGGTGTATTTCTAGGTGGGTGACATCAGTAGCCTTGCCAAAGTTGAGTATATGGATTCTAAGGAGTGTGAGTAGCCTAAAAAATATTGCTCTCTACTCAGTCAGACAGACACACACACACAGTTGCGCAGTCTGGGGTTAGAACATCTACCTAACTACTTTATTACACTACAGCAGTAAGCAGCTACAGAACGTGCTACAGAGATCACTGGGCTGCAACCTTCCCAGAGGTGTATTTCAAGGTGGGTGACATCAGCAGCCTTGCCAAAGTTGAGCATATGGATTCTAAGGCTTGTGAGTACCCTAAAAAGCATTGTTCGCTACTCAATCAGAGACACTCTGACACACAGATTCACACCCACACAGTTGTCAAGTCTGGGGTTAGAACATCGAGCTAACTACTTTATCACACTACAGCAGTGCACAGTTACAAGATGAGCTATAGAGATTACTGGGCTGCAACCTTCCCAGAGATGTATTTCTAGGTGAGTGACATTAGCAGCCTTGCCAAAGTTGAGTATATGAATTGTACAAAGTGTGAGTAGCTTAAAAAGCATTGCTCTCTACTCAGTCAGGCACACACACTCACAGTTGCCAAGTCTGGAGTTAGAACACCTACCTAACTACTTTATCACACTACAGTAGTATGCAGTTATGGGATGTGCCATGGAGATTATTGAGCTACAGTTCTCTGAAAAGGTGTATTTCACTTTGAATGACCTCAGCAGGCTTGTCATAATACTGCTATGGGGAGGGCAGTGTGTGCATGAGCCATAACCCATTCATGTAGGGGTTGACACGCCTCATGCGGGCACACATGTGGTCATATGTCACAGGTACGTGTATTCAGGTACTAGATGACTACTTCCTTGTACAGTCATGTTGCACAGCTGGCACATGCACCACATAGTCTGTCATGCTGACAGATACTGGTGACTAGTATCTGCAGTGAGTGACATATGCACCTCATGTATTTGGGGCCCTTTGGTTCTGTGCTGGGTGGGACAGGTCTGGATGGCTGCTTGTCATGGTCACCCTCTTCCACACATCTATGTCCATCTACCTTTGGCTTATTATAGTGTGTTGTCCTTACATATATGTCTGTATTCCTATCCACTGTGTGTGCAAGGCAGGAGTGGTGCATACTGACATGTGTCTGCACTGAGAACTGCAACTGTCAGATATGTCTGGTCCACTGGTGTTTGCAGACATGGCCTTCATGTGTTTCAGTGTGTGAGCATGCCCAGTATGACCTTTCAGTTTGTTGTTGACTGTCATTGCCTTCATTTCTCTAAGTGTGTGAGCATGCCCAGTATGGCTGTCTGTATTGCATGTGTGGTTCAAGTCCAGGTAGTTTGTACTGCGGTGCTGACCTTTGTGTTGTATACCGACAGGTAGAATGCTGTGTCTGCAGGGTATCCATCGGTCATTTGGCATTGACTGTTGCTATGTTTCTGCATAGTGGGGGGGGGGGCACCTGACTGTTTCTACATTTCTACACAGGTTTGAGGGATCCACACCTGACTGTTACAATATTTCTGTGTAGGATGGGGGGGGGGGCACACCTGCCTATTTCTACATTTCTACACAGGATGGGGGGCACACCTGACTGTTACAATATTTCTATGTAGGATGGGGGAGGCACATCTGCCTATTTCTACACAACATTGGGGGGCACACCTGACTGTTACTATGTTTCTATGTAGGATGGGGGAGGGCACACCTGACTATTTCTACATTTCTACACAGGAGTGGGGGGGCACACCTGACTGTTACTATAAGTCTACGTAGGATGGGGGGCACATCTTACACTTGTACAAATTTGCTAGGACTGTACTGGTATGTTGGGTACTCAATTTCAGTTTGTAGTCTTACCTATTGTGCTGGCTAGAGGCATACCACTGTACTACAGATATTAGCTTTTAATTACCTACATATTAGTTTCTGACTTTGTAGCCTTCACAACTGACATCCAACTGCCTGGCCTGCTGTAGTCTGTCTGTGTAGGCCTGGGGGGAGGTTACCCATAGGGCTCATTCAGAGGCCATAGTACAGTATTTGTTTGTGTTTGTCTACACCTGTTGTGCTGGCTGTAACTGTTGTTGGGTATGTGACCCCCCCCCTGACTGGCATGTGTGAGTCACTTACCTTGTGGGTGTCCCAGTATTGATGGTGGTGCTGCAGGGCTACCTATGTCTGATGCACATAGTACACTCCCTATACATGGCTGAGCACAGGTAGTGTCATGTTTGGCATCCCCTTTACTGCATGTGCAAGTCAGAGAGAGGTGTCATTCCCTGGGTCCCTACTGTGTTAGTGTATGTGCTATGCGTTGCCTCTTTGCCAAGGCCAGGGTATACTAGGCACACCTCCTTCTACCTACTCTACCTACTGACGAAGGCTCAGGCTGTTCCTCCTCCGAGTCACTCTGTGCCTGTGCAGGCCTTGGCAATGGTGGGCGGCTGTGTGGCCCTGCCCCATGCCGTTCCTGCTGCAGCTGTTTCAGCAGGATAATATTGTGTAGCATGGCACATACAAGGACAATTTGGGTACATGTAGTTGGTGAGTACTGCAAGGCTCCACCAGATGTGTCCAGGCACTGGATCCATGACTTGAGCATCCTAAACACACGCTCTATTATGATTCGTGTTTGTGCGTGTGCCTCATTATGGAGTTCTTGTTTGGGTGTGTGTGCATTTCTGATGGGTGTCATCAGCCATGGCTCCAGTGGGTATTCAGCATCCCCCACTAGGTGACCATGTGGGATGTCCCCATTGGCAAATCTCTGGTACAGCTGCGTCAGATGCCAGATGTGGGAATCATGACAGCTTCCAGGGCAGCCAGCACACATCTTCATTATTATGCCCTGGGCATCACACATAACCTAGCAGTTGATGGAAGCCCTTGTGGTTGATGTAGACCCTACCCCGCTCATTGGGTGGTACTTTGATGCATATGTGTGTGCAGTCTATTGCACCCACCACCTCAGGGTATTTTGCTATTTAGTGGAAGAGACGCCTATTGCTGGCCAGTGCCCCACGGGTGTTGGGGAAATATACATGCTCACCGACATGTGCTGACATGGCATCCAGGAACTGGTGGAGTACCCTGGATGCTGATACCTGTAAAATCCCCATCATATCCCCAGTTGGCCTTTGGTAGGTACCTGCAGCTAGTATTCTTAGGCCTACACATACCTTAGTATCCACTGGGATGGGTTCCCCTCTGTTAGTTCTGTGTGTGAGGCGTGGCCGACACAGCTCAACTATTTGCTGTAGGAGGTCCCTGTCCACCCTATAGCATTTCACTATCTCCAGCTCATGTAGCCTTTGGTAGGTTACCCTGGGTCTGTACACTCTTCTCTGTCTCCTCACTGTGGGTTGCTCGGCAGCATTCACATCCTCACCACCCTCAGCCTCTTGCACATGCTGGTTTATGATAACAAAAGCAGCCCCTGACATTTTTTCTCTTGCTTTCATTTTGTATAATTTCCCCATTCATATACACCGGTGGTGCAGAGTTTTTGGGAGAAAACAAGGGGGAAAGGTGTTTGCATAGTTTATAGTGGTGTGCTGTGCTGGGCTGGTCTGCTGCCTGTGTAATTGGCTGGTTCGGATACATTTCCCTTGCCACCTAAGCTAGTTCTCCTTGATTACCATCCTACTGCTGTTTTCTCTTCCCATTGCCTTCGTGTTTAACCCCATGTGCATGCCGTGCAAACAGAGTGCTCAAATGTGCACACTGCTGCTATTTCCTGGTTTAATTTCTTTTTTCTTCCTGTAAAACTGGGTGCACGGCACGCACACCTGCTTACACTCTGTAAAGAGTACTAGGCAGGTTTAGACACACCCTCTAGCTTAGCTGTGCTATCCACTTACAGTATGCCTGACACCCCCTCCATGATGTCACCTATCTGCTAGGCTTGCACCCAGCTATTTATACTCTTACACTGATGGGACCTGTCGCACATGCTGAGGAAAACGGGGATTCACTATCCTTAATCTCATTTGCATAGGATTGTTTGCTAATGCATAGTTACATGTCTCACACTGAGCCTTCCCCCTTAGCAACCACTACTCCCTGGCCAGGTTGTCTTCTGCCTGCCATTGACTTGCATGGCAGAATACTGATTTTAGTTAGAATGCTCATTTTAGGTTTATTTTCCTATTTCCCCCCGATCCAGTTTGCACACCACTGCCCTATGCTTAAACAGCCAAGATCAGCGAAAAAAAAAATAAAAGTTGATTTTTTAATTTTTATTGTTGTTTGCAATACCAATGGCCTTATACGTGACCATTGGCATGCTTCCTCAATGATATGTAGCCTTTATTTGGAGCTGTCATAGCTTCATTTTGGAATTGCAGAAATGTACTTGGTTAATAACTGAGTACATTTCTGCAGATTGCACTAGTCTTGCACGGACTATTGCAAGCTTCCTGGATTGCAAAATCACCTCATTTGCATGGATTTCTCCTGCAAATTAGGTGATTTGCAAACCAGGGCTTAGTCCATGCAAGATTAGTGCTGGAGCTCTCGTCCACATCCCTGCTGGCTGTTCCTGGATCGCACGGCAGACATATTGCCTGCATGAGCTCCTGCACTCATCTTGCACTCTGTGCAAGCTTTTGAGAATCTGGGGGAATGAATATTTGGAGAAAAAATATCTGTGAAAGAATTAAATGAATTTCTAAAAGAGATTAACTTGAATTCTGCAACAGGACAGAATTGAATATAGTATGTATAAAGAAATGAAAGAGTGGCAACACATATTTTTATAGTAGTTATGAATTAATGATTAGAAACTGGAATTAAAGAGCAAGAGATATGTACAGGAATTATAAAACTTATATTTAAAAAAAGGAAATAAAGAGCATATAAAATTGGAGACCTATAAAGTCTATAAAGACCTATAAAGTTGAATAATATGGATTATACATTTTTTATGAGAATAATAACTAAAAAGGTTAAAAAAATGAACAGAATATATAACCAAAATGTATTCAAAAGAGAAGGTAAAGGAAGTCAAGAGTTATTGTGGATAATAAAATAAATAATTGATATCATATATAAAATGTAGAAGTGAATGTTATGATAGAGGATATAGGTAAAACATATGATAATATTCAATATGAATAATTATGGGCAATTTTGCAGGCATATAATATAAGCCAAAACTTATAAGTAATAAAATTTGTTTATGAATGGAACTATTTGAAACTAAACGTAAATGGTAGGATTGGGGAAGAAATAAAAATAGAATGTGGAATAAAGCAGGGCTGCCCAGCTAGTAGTGCAATTTTCTGAGTAGTGATGAATGTAATGGTGAATGAAATTAATAAAATGTCAAGTAGTGGTGGATACAAAATGATGAAGTAAGTACAATTGCCAATAATGTATAATTATGTGGATGATATTGTATTAATTGTTAAAAATAAAGTATGGATATAAGAAGTAAATGAAAAAAGTAAATATAAATTAAAAATGGTTTAAGTATAAATAAAGAAAAAATAAAGGATTTGGTTTTAAAGGTATGATAGGAGGTATTGAGTTCAATGAAAAATATACAGATATATTAGGAATAATATTTGAATACAAGCAATGACAATGGGATAACATATTAAAAAAATAAAAGATATGGTTAATTTTTGGAAATCATATAGATTTTCATGTAGAAAAAAGCACATTTGTTTAACACCATGGTAATGAGAAAAACGCTTACGTTGCTAATATCTATAAGATTCCTATTAAGTATGAACAAGAATTAATGATGGTTACTGTCACAAAAGGAAACACTGCTAGCCGAGCTATCTGGAATTTGGTAAATAATTATATGTCATTTGTGAATATTAATATGATTTATATAGAAATGTAACAAAAGGAGATACTGCCAGCCCAGCTGTCTAGAATTTTGTAGATGATTATGTGCCATTTGTGAATGTCAACATGATTCATATGCTTGTGTTACAAATGTATTATTAGAATTGTATGTTATGTGTATATCAAACTGCTGGTACAGAAGTGTGTGCGAAAAGGGTTTGTACAGTACTGAGCTTAAAGATGTAGTCACAGTGTACCCTACTGGAAGATAACAGAAGTGTGTATACACTATTGTAGCTGTGTAACTGTATATATTTTAACAGTGGAAACTGGAACATAGAAGGTCAACTTGCAAAACTCCAGGAAAAGAGTTGAAATTAAATTGCATTATAACCACTTAATAAAAGAGATGATTTCAATGCAGCAATGAGACAGGATGTCTAAAACTAGGGAGCCTTCTGCATTGTTTTGTAAGTGTTTTATTGTTTTACATCTTCCATCAGCTGCAAAGATCTGAGAGATATGCATTTTTCACAGGGAGATGCTAAATACTGGCAGTTTCTAGCAATGGGGGGGGGGTTCACCTGGGAAAGTCAGATGACAAAAGTGATGTCATCCTGCAAGTATCCTAGCAGCAATATTTGAGATATTAATTTAAGAACTCTCTATGAGAGAGAGAGATGGTGCATTTTGTATTTTGTCTTTTGACCTGACAGCATCATATCACCACATCTGTCTTGCCTTGCTATGACCAAGTAAGTCTAGGGTACAGTAATTTCTCTTATATACAGTTAGGAATATAGCAAAGATTAGTTTAGATGTTTTCTGTATTTATATCAGACTGTCCTACAATATTGTTTTAAATATTTCCTGTGATTTTAAAGTCTGACGTTACTGTGATGATTTACTGAGTATTTTCTTGTTCTTTTATTTATTATTAAATATATTTAAACCTATCATTGTAGTTGATAATTGTGAGGCATGTTTAAGCTCTTAGTGTACTTGCATATCTATTTGGTAACACTGTGCAGGCTACTTCTAATAGCCTTGCTCTTGGTCAGACAACCTTTTGGGTTAATAGTAACATTAGACAGTAGGATTGGACACCCTTTGTTAAGGACCTTAAACTAGCTGATAAGGAGTGACTAGTAGCAGATGAAACTACCTTATAGCCTGGGCAGAAGAGGGCATAGCTAGTAAATCTATGCCAGCCATTCCCAGGTGTGTGTGTGTGTGTGTGTGTGTGTGTGTGTGTGTGTGTGTGTGTGTGTGTGTGTGTGTGTGTGTAAATCAAACCTCTAAGTGTGTGTATGTCAGCTACTTGGGCAGGGACATGAAACACTGCTTGGACAGAGAGGTTTCTTGAGGTCTTGGCTTGGTCACTCAGCTGACATCTCAACTCTATAGCTGTGCCAGTGGGGAGTCTTATTGGGGATCTGAAGAAAGAGGGAGAAACCAGCCCCAGACTGTCTGTGGTCTTTGTGTGCTATTAAAGGAAATTGCACTTTACTGTTTGTGCACTTTTCATCCTCCCAATGTGTATGTCCCCCACTGTTGCCAGTGGTGAGGATTGAGGCTTCTTGATTACTGGGCCAGTGCTGGGGTGTCACAATTATATTTTCTTTTATATATACACACACATATATATATATATATATATATATATATATATATATATATATATATATTACTAACATATGAACTTATGAACCTATGAACCTATGAACCTGTATGGGGCTCTAGACTGAATCCCTTCAAGAGAAGGATTCTACATATGAAAGAAAAGCAAGGCGGCTTGGGTTTAATAAAACCAATAGTATATACTACATTTTTAATTTTATATAAGGTATTAAACAGAATTACAAAGGAAAATAAAGATTTGCTAGACATGATACTATGTTATAAATATAAAGAATTGTGGGAAGTAATGGGAGTTAAAAAAGTATTAAAAACATTGTGAATGAAGAAATGAAAGAATACCAAGACAAAATTGTGTTATGGAAAATGAAAAAGAATATTGTGAGAAAAATATAAAGGAATGGTACTTAAATATTATGAAAGTATCTTATTGCATTGATCCATAGAAAGATTTAAATATAAATAAGAAAAAAGCTGTAATGATGAGATATAATAAATATGAAAAGATTAAAGAATGTAATGATTTTTTATGGAGATTATCTACTAGAAAATTGCCAGTTAAGGCAAATATGCCATACACAAAAGCAAGATAGATTATGTAAAAATGTGAAGAGTTTGAGACTACTGAGTATGTGCTTTTGACATGTGAAAGAGTTAATAATTTGTGGAAAGAAATATGCAAACATAATACGTAAACATAATAAGGTGAAAAGTATGTTAAAGTTTGAGCTAATAAATATGGACATAATAGAATTTGGTTATTATGGAGCACGAACACAGGAAGACTTGGAAAAAAATGGGTAGAGTAATCTTGTATGTTTCATGGATTATATGGAATGAGAGACTGAATGAAATCAAATACAATGGAAAATGCATTTTGACAAAGATTTTGGAGAAAATAATGTTTTGGTTGTGGATGAAAGAGTAGGGGGAATGCTTAAATTGAAGTTTATAATATAGAGAGATTTGTAAAAAGTTGTAAATAATGTAAAAAATGTAAAAATGTAAATATGTAAATAATATGTAATGTATATATCAATAAAAAACCTACTCATTCTGAAATTTGTACATCATGATCCTAGCACAGTGATGTCTGGGAGGATGATGTGCGATGATAAAAGATGGCAGGAGGCACAGAGGCTAACGCCAGTGCTGTAGAGAGTAGTAACGAAATTGTGCATTATTCAGAAGTGTCTTTTCAGCAAAATGTATTTATTGAATCTGAGAAAACAGAATCAGCAAGTGGCGCTTGTGTTATGACAACCCTCAGGAATGTTGCAGGATGATTTACTGCAGAGTGAGCTAGAGGATGAAGGAGATGTTTCCTGGGGGGACATTATGGATAAAATACAAAAAAGAAGAAGCAGAGCCCATTCTGAAGGGTGATAGTGAAACAGAAAATAAATCCTATGCAGAAAAAATGAAAGAAGGCACAAGAGAAGGAAGAGAAAAGGAAAAGGTAGTAGAGAAGTAAAGTGGAGGTATGTGATGAAGCTTCAAAATAAAGGAGAAAAAGAAGTGGGATGAAGAAGTAAAAAAAAGGAACAGCACCGTTATAGAAATATCATTACTATGAGAGCATTTTATAACAATTGGTCTAAATGGTGAATGGATTTTAAGGTAAAATCTAAAACATGTTTATTACAGTTGCAGTATGATGTGAGAAAAGTAGAGAAAGGTATAGGAGTGTATATAAAGATACATTGGAAGATTTAGAAAAATGGTAGAGAGTATTCTGATAACAAAGAATAATTATATAGAAAAAATCATAAAAACAAATAAGGAGCTATTATTTAACAAAAGTTATTTCTCGCAAGGAAAAAGAGAAGTAGTTTTGGCATATTTAAGTAGAATAGAAAAGGATGATAGTATTGAAATGAGAAAAATGAAAAATATAAAAGGAGAAATAGAAATAACCCAGGAACAAGTTATGAATATTGTAGTACGGTATGAACAAGAAATATATAAAAAAAGAAAACAAAATAGATATAATATGTGAAGCAAAAAAGTTTTCCGGCCAAGAAAATAATTTGAAAAGGAGATTGCTTTAAATCAGTTAAACAAAGGACTAAGACAAGTGAATATAGATTCAGCTGCAGGACCAGAGGGATTAGGATATGAAATGTATAAAAAATTAATGGAATGGCAGAAAGAATATTTTAACGATTTTGAATGAATGGCTAAATGAAGGTTTCATGTATAAATAATTACATAGCAGAATACTTAAATTTATTTGAAAAATAGAAGACAAAATGCAATTAAAAAACTGAAGACAAATAGCAGTGAATAATAATGACTATAAGATTTTTAGGGAAATAAAACAGAAGAGATTTGAAATTAAGATGGAAAGTGTTATGGAGGATGGTGCATATAGCAGAAAGGGGAAGGGATATCAAGAATAATTAATGATAGTGAGAGAGATTGTGGATGATATTATAAATATCTCTATCTGATATTTCTTCTGATTCTCCTAGCTTGGATTCGCCTCCTCGCTCTTTTCCCACCTGACTGTTAACATGGTAGTGCTGCTTGTTTCACCCCTGGCTCACCTATCCTGAGGGTCCAGCAATACCTCCCAAATTACACAGACTCCTCGCTCAAAGCCAAGTTTGGCCCACCTGGATTTTTAGCCTGCTAACCAGTTCAGGCTTATCCGTAAGGAACCCACAGTGTGGAATCCCTCACCTTTAGCTCTCAATAAATCTCACCTATCCTGAGGGTGCAGCAATACCACCCAAATTACATGGACTCCTCGCTCAAAGCCAAGTTTGGCCCACCTGGATTTTTAGCCTGCTAACCAGTTCGGGCTTATCCGTAAGGAACCCACAGTGTGGAATCCCTCACCTTTAGCTCTCAATAAATCTCACCTATCCTGAGTGTCCAGCAATACCTCCCAAATTACACGGACTCCTCGCTCAAAGCCAAGTTTGGCCCACCTGGATTTTTAGTCTGCTAACCAGTTCGGGCTTATCCGTAAGGAACCCACAGGGTGGAATCCCTCACCGTTAGCTTTCAATAAATGTATGTAACTTTAAAAACATAAAACAAAGCTAATTTATCATAACATCCTTATCTGCTAGCCTGTCCCCCAGTGTGTGTCTCAGCAGGTTACCGCATACCTCAAAGATCCCACTCTAACTCTATACCTCTAATCTCCCATTCCATTACTCTATCCCTCTGAAGACTTACCCTGGTACTCACTGCTACCTCTACCTTTTCCTATCTCTGTCTCTAGCTCCATTCTATCTCCCCTTAGTGTCTCTGCCTGCCTATTTGCCTCCTCTCACCACTAGGTGGCAGCACCTTCCCATTTGTTGCTTACTCCTACCCTACTCTTATAATAACTTTTGCTGTCCTCCTGTCTTTTTTTGAGCTTTCTTCTAACACCTACCTCTTTCTCCTGCTTATTTACTACAGCCTGCTATCCCATAACTTATTTCTCCTCTCCCCTTCCACTACCCTATTCTCCTGTCCCCCAGAATTACTCTGTTTCCTCTACCACTTCTACCAAACATTTACTGCACCTTCTCTTACTTACCTCAGCTTCTTCCTGCAGTGGCTGATACTTTTTCCAGCAGGGCTCTTCTGCTCTGTTGCTCTATCCCACTCCATTCACCCTATGGGCTCACTCCACTCCCCTACCCTGCCCCCAATTCCCACCCGCGCCAGCACATCTACTCTTATACCTAACAAACACCTCCTTCCAAACCTACCATCCAATCACAGTCCTCTTCCAATTACCCCTCCCCCTCATTCTTTCTTCAATCCACTGTCCATTCACAGCCCTCCTACTACTACCCCTCCCCCTTATTCACCCATCAGAGGATACTCCACCTCTCTCTCCCCTCTCAATACTACTCCTCCCACTACAATTTCCTATACCCCCATACACTCAGTCTTCCATTGTCCTTGCCTACAATATCTAACTCTCTCCAGTCACTTCTAGACCTTCCTTTCTTAACTAGCACACCACATTATTCTTATCTTCACTGCACACTACCCTACCTATCCCAACATGGCCTATCAACTCCCCTTAACTTTCCAAATCCACAGCTCCATTCTCATCTTACTAATACCTTTGTATCTTGCTACTTCTTACTCCCATAAAGCCCCTCCATTCCTCCCTCCTACACAAACTATCCCTAACCCCCAGCTACAACCTCTCCAACACTCTCACTTTCACTCCATATCCTCCTCCCTTATTCCACCCAACCTTTTGCATCTTTTTTATCCCAAACTATTCTCTGCCTCAGCTAAAACTCTCTCGCTGAAACTTCTGCTAAACCCTAACAAATACCCACTATATAAACCTTACAGACCAAAACTTATCACCTACAATGTCCTAGCCTTATCTGGAGACGTTCATCCTAACCCTGACCCTTGCCTCAGCACAAACCATTCCATCCCTCCACTCTCTTCCTCACCTACAACAAATAACACTCCCCAGCCTTTCTCTTCTCCTCCCACTTCTCCTCTTAGCACTCTGAAGATCTTCACTATCAATGCCCAGAGCCTAAACAATAAAGGTCACCATGTACAAGCCTGGATTACTCACAATAAACCCGATATCCTAGCCATCTCTGAAACTTGGCTAAAACCCCATATTACTGACTCCGAAATCTTGCCTCCTGGTTACAACATCCTCAGAAGTGACCTTTAAACAAAAAAGGTGGAGGCTCTGCTCTAATTTACTCCAGTCTTCTCTCTCTAATTCCTCTTCAAATCCCTACTCCTCAATTAAAAAATTCTGAAATCACAGCAAGCCTCTTCCGATTAAATAAACATAAAAATATCTGCTTCATTTCCTTATACATCTCCCCAGGCAACAATATCTCCACCCTTGAAGATATTCTATACTGGGCTTCAACTGAAATAAAATATGAAACCTATATTCTAGGCGATGTCAATATTGACTGGAATAAAATCAACACACCATCCCCCTCACTTTCCATTAACCTTCTCAACTTCACCCAAGTAATCTCTTCAATAACTCGCCCTAACAAAAATCACCCCCCATGATCCATTTTAGATTGGATTCTAGTCTCCCATCCAAACAAAATCACTCTCTGTGGCACTATCCCTGACACCTTCAGTGACCATCTCCCTGCCTTCATCCATCGATCAAGTAGCTCCTTCCAACACCAACATCTCTACATTCAAACTCGTAATCTCAGCAACTTCAACCCCTCAATTTTTTCTAACATCTTTAAATAAATTAACTGGCAACCTTTAAATACCCTCCCACACAACAATGCTGTTGAGCACTTCAACTCTATCTTCCTAGATACTCTTAACTCACTAGCCCCACTAAGAAATAAACAAATCAAAACTAATTCTGCACCATGGCTGACCAAAGAAACTAAACAAATTATGCATCACAGAAACAAATCCTAGAAGCTCTATCAAAAAAATAAACTGTCTTCTACCTTACTCCTATATACCCAACTCTGTAATCAAGTAAAAAAACTTATTACCAAAGACAAAAAAAACTACTATTATAAACTTCAGTCCAATAACAATAATAACCCAAAACAGTTCTGGAAATCAGTCAGCTCCCTACTTCATCCTGGATCTCAAAACAACCCTTGCCCTGACCCTAATCTGTCTGACAGTGAACTGTGCTCCCAGTTCAACACCTTCTTTACTGAATCCATAACTAAGCTAACCAAAACATTCCCTAATAATGATCCACCTAACTCCCTCCTCACATCACACAGCAAGCCAAACAACAATCCCATCAATTTCCATCTCAAACCTGTTTCCACAACTTCTATAAAAAGCTTCTGTCCAAGCTAAAGCCATGCTCTAATGCCCCTGACAACATTCCCTCTTGCTTCCTCAAACATGCAGCTGAAGGAATCGCTCTCCCAATTAGTATTCTGATTAATAGATCCATAAATGAGTCATATGTTCCAAAACTCTGGCATTCAGCCTACATTCTACCCTTTCACAAAGGAGTCAAAAACACTGCTATTTCTAACTTCAGCCCTATCGCCCTACTCTCTCCAATATCTAAAATTCTCAAAAAATGTATCCACCATCAACTTTTACCTCATCTAATTCATAATCACCTCCTAACACCCACCCAGCATGGCTTCCATCCAGGCCACAGTACCATAACTGCCCTACTTTCCTTCCTAGAAACTGTCAATCAAGCACAGGACTCTGGACTCATTGTATCCACAGTACTGCTAGATCTTTCAAAAGCCTTTGACACCATCTCCCACACACACCTTCTTCATCATCTGGCTAATCTCAATCTCTCCCCAAATACTCTATCCTGGTTCTCCAGTTATCTATCTGATAGATCTCAAGCAGTCAAATGGAAGAACTCTTTCTCTTCCTTCCTGCCTACACCCAATGGCGTTCCTCAGGGGTCTATCCTTGGACCCATGCTTTTCAACATCTTTATAAATAAACTTCACACCTTCATCCATGACACCACAGTCATCCAATATGCTGATGACTCTACCTTGATCTGTTCTGCCCCAAACTTTCCTGAACTACTGACCAAAACCCGATTAGCCTTTACCACTACTGGGAACTGGATGCACCAAAATCACCTTTCTCTCAACTCCAGTAAATCCAAAATACTAATTTTTCTCCCCTCCAAAATTTCCTCTTTGGACAAAAACACTTTCAATGTCCTAAGTCAAACTAACACTGCCATTGAAGTGGTTCCCTCTGCAAAACTCCTTGGCATTACCATAGATGAATACCTCAAATTTGATCTTCACATTCAATAAAACATAAAAAAACTCACCAAAAGCTAGGTATGCTATATAGGAACAATCATTTTATTTCCAACTCCACTAGGCATACCTTGGCAATCACCTACCTCTTCCCTTCCCTTCTATATGCAGCCCCTCTTCTAACCAATTTATCTGTCACCAACACCTCTAAGCTCAAAGCTTGCTATAATAAGATCTCTAAATTTGCAACTAAATCCAAAACATCAACTCACCACTGCCTCAGCCTACACTCCCACACCAAAACCTAATCTCCATTCCCAAACCCAAGCGACCCGCTGGCCAGCTTTTATTATCCTTCTCTCTAGGTAAAAAATGGAACAGTCTACCTCCTTCTCTTAGGACTATGCCCAACACCGAATCCTTCAAGAGCCAACTTTTTCTTCACCTATCTTCCAAATGGAAATGCTCCTGCTTTCACCCCACATAAATTCTAGGGACTCCCCACTAAGCTCCCCTTACCCCTCTCCACTATACTCTCATTCTTATTCTTATGACTCAAAAGATCTAGAACCAGCAGACTTTAACTGCTGACCCCTAACATGTAAATATTGTTTCAAAAAAAAAAACTGTCTCAATTTGATTAACTGTCTCATAATGTATATTATGTCTCAAATGTATGACTCCAACTCTTGTTTTTTTCAGTTTGTAACCTTTATTCCTATTTTGCAAATCTATAGTGTATGGTATTTCACTTTGCAACCTTTATTCTTCATTTTGCATCCAATATTGTATTAAATTGTTCATGGAGCTTTTCTCCCCGGCCCTCCACTGAAAATGGGCACTTCTTGGCCCAGTTGACTTCCCGGGTAATCAAACTAATAATAAATAAATAAATAGAAGAGAAGTAGCTAAACTTATGATAGGAGCCTTAATAAGACATTTGATACAATAGGACATGTAATTTTATGGGTGATAATGAAAGAATATAATATAAGGAACTATGTATGTCAGCTTATAGCAGTGATAAAGTTAAACTTTTAGTAAATGGTTGGTTAAGTAAAGAAATACATATGAGGAGGGGTGTAAGGTGGGTCTATATCATTTTGTCAAATGGCTATTCCGTGAATAGCCATTTGTCAAACACCTATTAATAGAAGCCGCTCTTCATCGAATGGTGAATATTAAATAGGACAAACAAGTGGTTGGCCAACCGAGCGACCACAACCTGCCAAGGTGGAGGCTACATCCCCCACACCCCAATGTGGGGGGCTGTACCCCCCACACTCCCTAACTAAATATATCAACTCTGAGATTGCAGTACAGTTGGAAAAGGGCAAATTCCAGATGGTGGCTGACCACTGGTTTGCCCTAGTTAAAATTCTCCATTCGATGAAGAGCGACTTCAATAAATAGCTCCTAAACTATTCTGAATACCATCTACTTGCAGCATTAGGGATTCAGCAGTCCAGGACTTCTTATATCTCCATAAATCAGATAATCAAGTGACTACCAACACCAGAGATCTGAACCTGAATAAAAAAAAAATCAAAGTGAAGAGACAGATTCATTATACAACTACTACCCCTTTACTGGAATAAATTTTCATTCCAGATCAAGCATTGTGGCTCACTATCTTCTTTTAAAAGGGATTTAGACAATTGGATGGGTGTTCATGAATTCAACCCAGGCATGACTGGTCTAAGTGAGTAAAGATCTTAAGGATTGGTGCTAGCAAGACATAGATGTTCACAGGAACAAGTTGCCATGCATTTTTCTATGATTCTGTGATTCACTGATTTGATAATTGGCTTATTCACATCATAGTATTTTAATGTTGGTACATCTATAATGCCTAAGCATTTCAAAACTCTTTCCTTTTCATAGCTTCATTCCCAGGCTATATCTTTCTCTAATAGGTTTCTTAGAGCCATAGTTATCTCAGACATGTTAAGTTCAAATTATGCAAGATAATGAATTATTTAAACACACCTGTTGTGACACCCATGCCCTGGCTCAGCAATCAAGAAGCCTCAATCCTCACCACTGACACCAGTGAGGAGTGTCTCATATAGGAGGAAAGGATAACAAATACAAACAGTAAAGTGCAATTTCCCTTAAGAGCACACAGAGATCACAGTCAGTCCGGGGCTGGTCGCACCCTTGCTCTCCAGGTCCCCAATAAGACTCCCCACTAGCACAGCTATAGGGTCCAGATCTCAGCCTAGTGGGCAAGCTAAAACCTCCAGTGCCCTCTCTGTCCAACCAGTGCTTCATGTCCCTGCCCAAGTAACTCACAGACACACACACACACACACACACACACACACACACACACACACACACGCACGCACGCACGCACGCACACACACACACACACACACACACACACACACACTTTGAGAAGAGTTTATATACAACCACACAGACACTCCTGGGGAAGGCTGGCACAGGTTCTCCAGCTGTGTCCCTTTTTCTCAGACTATATATGTATCAGATACTCAAAGGCCCTTAAAAGGGTGTCCAATTATTACTGCTCAATATTATTATTCAACTGGTAAGTGTGAAAAAACAGTCAAGGCTTATTAGAGTGACTTGGTACAGGATCACTATATACATGCAATGTACTCTAGAGCTTAAATTATCTCTACACAAAACAGCCACAGTTAAAATGGTTTAAAATATTTAATAATAAATAATTAAAAACACAAGACAATACATTTTACTACACAGTGCTGGTCAAGAGTTCAGAAATCACAGGGAAATACTTAAGATAATTCAGTAGTACAGTTCAGACATCACAGAAAAACACTTAGTCTAATCTTTCTAGTTTCTATCTATTTCTAAGAGAAAACACAAGTCTAAGATAAACTTACATATAGAGCAAGACAGTGCTGTGAGTTGGATGGTCAAGAAAAAAATGCTTAATGCTCTCTGATTTTCTCTGTTTTTTAAAATCACATTCCTGGTTCACATTACATCATTCTTCACATTTCCTTGAGTTTCCCAGGCTAACAGGCTACATTCTTTACTAAGCTCACACCAGGTCAGGAAGCAAAGCCATTAAGGACATTCATGTATGTAAATTCTGGCCATTACTCTGGCCTTAAAACAATAGCAAGAATTCCTTCATCTAGACAGGCTGGAGCCAACTTTAAAGATCAAAGACAGTCATAAAATGCTTGACTTAGCTTCCTTACAGCAGAGTGCACTGTTGTTACATTTTTGCAGTTCCACATGTAACACTATTTTTACCATTAAGACAACACGCCTGTGGGTTACATTAATATTTACAGATGACAGAATTATCTCCAAAATTCTATTTGGCTAGGCTGGCAGCCTTCACATTTATCTTCACCCAATCTTCAAATATCTCCCCCCCAGAGAAGTCATGCTAGTTTTTCAAATGACCCTTGAGAAACACTGCTTGAGAGGGTTAGGTCTATCTGAGTATACCTTACCCCATTCCCTGTATTGAGAGCCCATCTGCATTGGCATTGCTAATCCCACTGTGGTGCTGCACTGACATATCATATGCTTGCAACCCTAGGCCCCATCTTAGCAACTTGGCCTTCTGCTGGCTGGCTCTGTTCTTCCTTGTCAGGTCTGTGAGGGGAGCAGCTATGGTATTATAACTGGGGATGAACTTTCTGTAGTACCCTGCTGTCCCTAAAAATGCCCTCACCTGCTTTTTAGTAACAGGTGCAGGCCATACCTGAATGGCTTCCACTTTGGCAGGTTCTGGCCTTATCTTACTGCTCCTCACTCTATGTCCAAGGTAGGAGACCTCTGCCATACCCACCTGACATTTGCTCGGCTTAATGGTCAACCCTGCGCTTTGTAGTCTGCCCAGCACCTTGCTGACATGCTGAAGATGCTCTGGTCAGGAATGGCTGTAGATGGCCATATCATCTTGGTAAGCAAGGGCAAGCCCTCCTGCTCCTGCTAGGATATGATATACCAGCCTCTGGAAAGTTGTTGGGGCATTCTTAGGTTCATAGGTTCATAGGTAAGTACTAGGGTATCTGCCCATGGGCATTTATAAGCCTAGCCACAGAGTGATGGCTTTCGCCTCCCCATTAGATTAGTAACCTGGGCCTCTGTCAACAGGGTTCCTGAAGTGATTCCAGGGTAGAACTTACGATTACCCATCCACTCATCAAGATGTCTCTTGAAGAGGGTAATAAACAGCCTCTGCAAGGCTCGAACACAAGACCCTGTACACTACAGTTACAGTAGTTAACCACTAACATAAGGGCATCTTGGTGAACTCATACAAGCCAAAAGGAGTCACAAAGGCTGACTTCTCTCTAGCGCTGGGAGTCAAGGGCGCCTGCCAGTAACCCTTGGTAAGATCAATGGTTGTCAGATACTAAGCCCCACCCAGCTGCTCTAGGGCCTCATCTGTCCTAGGCATGGGGTAAGCATCCAATTCTGTGTAACTATTTAATTTCCAGTAGTCCACACAGAACCTGGTGCTGCCATCCTTCTTTGGCACCAGGACCACTGGGGAGGCCCAGGGACTGTTGGACTCCTGAATCACTCTTAGTTCCAACATCTTCTGTACCTCCTCCCTCAGAGTCTGTTTGACTCTCTCAGCCACTCTATAAGGGGCCTGCCTAATAGGCCTTTGGGGTCCTGTATCCACCTGGTGCTGCCCCAGGTGGGTGCACCCTGGTTTCCCAATGAACATGTCCCCAAATTCCTGCAACACTGCTCAGATTTCTCGAACCTGGGTAGGAGATGGCTGCTGGGACATTGCTACCCCTTCCACTGAGGTGTCAGCATGAGCCTCACTGAGAAGATCAGTCCCCAGATCTCCCTCAGACTCCTCCTGCAATCTACTGCAAATGCTCAGCACAAAGGCCTTCCTATCATGGTAAGGTTTCATCATGTTAACATGGTACAATTTTTGCCCCTGCCATCTGTCTTGCAGTTCCACCATGCAGTTAACATCAGTGAACTTTCTTAACACCTTATAGGGTCCCTCCCAAGCTGCTTGCAGTTTGTTATGTCTGACAGGAATCAGAACCATTACGTGCTGCCTCACACATACTCTCTAGCTCGAGCATTCCTGTCATACCACACCTTTTTCTGTTGGTGCGCTTCTGTCAGGTTCTCCTGGGCCAAGCCCATGAGTTCTCTGAGCCTTGTCCTGAGGTTTAGGATGTATGCCACAACAGCCTCCTTGTGAGACTCGCACTCACCTTCCCACTCATCTCAAATTAAATCTAGAGGTCCCTTCACCCTATGCCCATACGGCAACTCAAAGGGTGAAAAACCTATGGATTCCTGGGGAACCTCTCTGTAAGTAAACAACAGATGAGGCAAATATTTGTCCCACTTCCTCTTAAACTGATCTGCAAATGCCCGTATCATGGACTTGATTGTAGAGTTTAACCTCTCAACAAGACCATTAGTCTGGAGATGGTAGGGGTGGTCTTCATGTGCTTCACCCCATAGGACTTCCACAGACGGCTTGTCTGACATGAAATTGGCATCTCTGTTAGTCAGTATTCCCTTTGGGAAACCTACTCTGCTGAAAATCTCTAAAAAGGCATTTTCCACCTTCTCTGCCTCAATGGAGGACAAAGCCACTGCTTCAGGGTATCTTGTAACATAATCCACTACCACTAGGATATACTTTTTCCTTGTGGAACTTGGGGTACTCAGAGGACCCACAATATACATAGCTATCCTCTGAAATGGCTTCTCAATCACAGGCAAAGGCATCAAAGGAGCTCTCACCTTGTCTCCTGCCTTGCCTACCTTTTGGCACTACTCACAGGTCCTGCAGTACCCTGTTACATCTCTGGAAATTCCAGGCCAATAGAAGTTCTGCATAATATGCCTCTTTGTACGTTTTATGCCCATGTGACCTGCAAAGGGAATATCATGGTCTATGGCTAGAAGCACCAGATGGTAGGCTCTAGGCACTACCAACTGCTGTACTCTCTCACCTTCTAGCCCTCCCTCAGGGGTCCACTCTCTGTATAGTAACCCTTTGTCCCAGTATACAGATTCCCCCTTTCCTTGAGAATCAAGTGCCTCCCTAGTTACCTGTCTCAGGCCTTGCAATGTAGGGTCTGAGAGCTGAGCCTGTCTCAACTCTCTCCTTGTAACTCTTCCCAGCTCCCCTTCCACAGTAAGTCTGGTATCCTCTGACAGTGGTGCCTCGCTATCAGCCTGGGTACCCCTACTCACCTCTACCTTTGCAGTCACTCTGTCCAAGGGTTCATCAGTACCCCTAATCAGCTGTGGCTCACCTTCAGTCTCACTGCTTCAGGGTTGCTCCCTCCCTGCAGTAACCACATCACCAGTCCTGGCTGCAAGTATACAGTCTGTCTGGGTCTCCCAGGCTACCAGACTCACATGCTTGTCTCCTAGCCTGACTGTGTGTAACTGCATAAGCACATGGTACTGCCTCATCCAAATCCTTCCCTATCAGGACATCTGCAGGATGGTAGTTCAGTACCCCTGTTCTCTCAAGACAACCTACTATTGGCATTTTGTCTTTCCCACTTACTGGCTCCCTCACTTTTGGTTTCCCCACCTTGCCTCTGTAGACACCTGTATGCCACATGGCCCCACTGGTTGCATTCAAAACATTTAAACCTAGCTCCTGGACATGTACCTGGACTAGTGGCGTCCCCTGCTACTGGCAGATTCTGTTGGGGCGGTCTGTGCTGCCCTTTTAGACCCATGGGCAGTAGTGGGGGTCCCTTTCCTGTGCAGGACTGCCCTGCTTGCCAGGCATAGGTCTCCCTTCTTCCCCAGCTCATCTGAAGTAGCACATTGTCTGTCAGCTAATCAGATCATCATATCCTCAGGCAAGGTGCTAAGGGCTTGTTCCCTCACCAAAATGTCTGCCAGCCCTTCAAATGTAGTGACCTGACATCCACTCACCCACATATGAAAATAAGTGGCCAGTTTACCAACATATTCACACACACTTTCATCTGCCTTGTGTCTATGCTTACAAATTTTTTTCCTATACATTTCAGGTATTAGCTTAAACAATTCTAAAATGTAATTTTTAACAGCAGTATAATCAAAACATGCAATGTCAGACATTTTTGACAAAGCAGTTACAGCTTTACCATGGAGTAAGGGGCTCAGGAACTGTACCCAAAGCCTTTGGTCAACACTATACTGTTTGCATACCCTCTCAAATATATGAATGAAACTATCAAAATTATCCTCCTCTTTAAACTGCGGAAGAAATTTACTGACCTGTTGTGCTTCTGGGGTCCAGTTACTCCCTTCCCCATTACCTCCATGACTCTGGTGAAGAGTCAGAATCTCCTTCTCATGCTGCCTCTGCCTCTCCTTTTCCTTGGCTTCCAGGCATAGCAGTTTCTCATTCTCCTCAGCCTGTAGACTCTTCATTCTCTCAGCTGCTTCTATCTTCAAAACCTGGCCTCCAACTCATGTCTCTTTAGCTCCAGATGGATTTTTAAGTCCTCTGCAGAAAGGTTGAACTGTCCATTCTCTGAGGGTATTATATCTCCACTTCTAGTCTGATTGTCCTCCTGGTTGTTGTGATGCAGCTGTAACCAAGGCTGCAATCAGGTCTGCCTTAGTCAGGTTTCCATGCACCAGTCCCCTAGCCTGCCACATCTCCACCAGCTGGATCCTTGTCAGCTCTCCATACTCCTCTGCTGACATGCTGCCTGCTCACCCTGACTAACTAAGCTAACAAAAGAAATAAAACAATTGTGATCTGAACTCTGAGTATTCACTGTGTGGCTAATTTAGAGTACAAAACACCTTCAAATCTCACTGTACCCAAGCTACAGGAATTCACTCTACCCACACCACTACAAGCCAATTAGTATTTGCTACCAATTAATATGTGGTGTGGATATCCCACCACTGCCAAACAATTAATATGTGATGCCCATGCCCTGGCCCAGCAACCAAGAAGCCTCAATCCTCACCACTAACACCAGTGAGGGGCATCTCATATAGGAGGAAAGGATAACAAATACACACAGTAAAGTGAAATTTTCCTTAAGAGCACACAGAGATCACAGTCAGTCCGGGGCTGGCTGCTCCCTTGCTCTCCAGGTCCCCAATAAGACTCCCCACTGGCACAGCTATAGGGTCCAGATCTCAGCCTAGTGGGCAAGCTAAAACCTCCAACACCCTCTCTGTCCAACCAGTGCTTCATGTCCCTGCCCAAGTAGCAGACACACACACACACACACACACACACACACACACACACACACACACACACACACACACACACACACACACACACACATATATGCACACACACACACACACACACACACACACACACACACACACACACACACACACACACACACACACACACACACACACACACACACACACACTTTGAGAAGAGTTTATACACACAGACACTCCTGGGGAAGGCTGGCACAGATTCTCCTGCTGTGCCCCTTTTTTCCAGACTATACAGTAGTATCAGTTGCCACCACCCAGTAATATTTATCAGCTACTCAAAGGCCCTTAAAAGGGTGTCCAATTATTACTGTGCAATATTATTATCCAATTGGTAAGTGCGACTAAACAGTCAAGACTTATTAGAGTGACTTGGTACAGGATCACTATATACATGCAGTGTACTCTAAAGCTTAAATGATCTCTACACAAAACAGCCACAGTTAAAAGGGTTTAAAAATATTTAATAATAAATATTTAAAAACACAAAACAATACTTTTTACTACACAGTGCTAGTCAAGAGTACAGAGATCACAGAGAAATACTTAAAATAATTCAGTAGTACAGTTGTGACATCACAGAAAAACACTTAGTCCATTCTTTCTTGTTTCTGGCTATTTCTAAGGAAAATACAAGTCTTAGATAAACTTACATATACAGGAAGACAGTGCTGTGAGTTGGATGGTCAAGACAAAAATGCTTAATGCTCTCTGATGCAAATTCTGGCCATTACTCTGGCCTTAAAACAATAGCAAGAATTCCTTCATCTAGACAGGCTGGAGCTAACTTTAAAGATCAAAGACAGTCATAAAATGCTTGACTTAGCTTCCTTACAGCAGAGTGCACTGCTATTACATTTTTGCAGTTCCACATGTAACACTATTTTTCCATTTAAGAAAACAAGCCTGTGGTTTACATTAATATTTACAGATGACAGAATTATCTCCAAAATTCTATTTGGCTAGGCTGGCAGCCTTCACATTTATCTTCACCCAATCTTAACACGTGTATAATGCTTGCTTGTTTATTTTCTTTCATTTTTTTGGCTTTGTCATTTGCAAAATGACTATTTTTTTCTATATCAGGCTTTAGTTTCTGATATTAGAACATTGCTGCTGTATTTCAGGTCCATCCATCCATCCACAGACCCTTTTCCCATTTTTTTACACATGAGGTTGGAGTGTCACTTCAACAGTGACAATTAACTAGAGCCAAGGTTCACACCACCAGGTGGCTAGCCCTACCCTGCCATGGCTGCCCTTCCATACCACATGCTTGCATTCACACTCATACCTATGGCCAGTTTAGAGTGTCTAGTCCACCTACTGCATATCTTTGGAATGTAGAAGGAAATTGGAGCACCCAGAGGAAACACACACAAACACAGGGAAGACATGCAGATGCCACACAAAAGACACCCCAGCTGAGAATCAAACTGGAGAACCTCTTGCTTTGAGGTGACAATGCTGTCTGCTGTACAACTCTGCCACCCACTGCTATATTTCAGATATGCTATTTTTATTTTGCATTTGCCTTTATTTAACTTAACATTATGCTGATTTAATCTAACCTACAACTGCAACATTTTCTTGCCATGTTCTTCTTGTAACTGATCCCACACTAAAGGATTATCAGTTATTTTTACAAAACTTTCTAAACCTAGAATTATTTATGCAACATTTCTTTGGAATACTTCTGGTGTTAATAAAATACCGAAAGAAGAATTATGACTCAACAAATCCCTAACGGCACATCAGATGTACACATTCCTAAGTTTTCTTACCAGAGTCACTGAATTGCATCCAGCAGAAAGAAAAACATAGTATTTTACATTGTTGAGACCATTTCTTCTCACTCTAACTGATAAAGTGATCTCTCTTTTAATTAATTTATTCAGATTTGCAGATCAATAAAAAAGAGAATGTTGTTTTTCTTTACTAAACACACTATTAATCCATTATGATTCCTACAATTGCTTTGCTGTGTCATTTCTTCTCACTCTAACTGATAAAGTGATCTCTCTTTTAATTAATTTATTCAGATTTGCAGATCAATAAAAAAGAGAATGTTGTTTTTCTTTACTAAACACAATATTAATCCATTATGATTCCTGCAATTGCTTTGCAGTGTCATCTCTGCTTACATTCACTTCAGTTCTTACACCATTCAAGAAGCTTGTACAAGTGGCATAATATTCGGATTAATTGGTATATATATTCTCACAGCAAACATCCAAAGCCTGTAAAATTAGTGAAAATATCACTGATATGTATCCTGTACATGCTCAGACTGTGGCCATTTCAATGGTTTGTGGTGTGTGTGTGTGTGTGTGTGTGTGTGTGTGTGTGTGTGTGTGTGTGTGTGTGTGTGTGTAAGGTGTTTCAGAAAAAATAAAGAAAGCTATTATGTAACACAGCTTGTCTTCTCCAAAACACTAACCCAGATATATGGCTAACGAAATTTGCCAATAACTACAAGATGGGTTTTATCATTCATTCAACAGCTGATGCCAGCAAGGGCTAACCATATAAATCAATGATGTATTAGGAAATGGGCTAAAGATAAAAGCGGAGGAGTGCAACATTGTCACCTTTGTTAAATAAAACATGACAGCAGCTTACATTGTAAAACGTACCCCACTCCAGAATGATATAGCTATCAGAGACCTCAACACCCTTGCAGACGACTACCATTTTACTACCATCTAACAAGAGTAGCCAAGAAATCCTTCTGCATAGCTCAGTTTGTAAGTAAAAGTAGCTTATCTAAACCAAAAGAAGTTATTCTTCCTTTATACTATACCCTCATCAGACAAATTATAGAACATTGGCTGGCACAGTGGTTCAGTGGTTAGCATTGTGGACTCAAAACATGATTTTTTTCTGGTTTGATTCTTGGCTGAGATACCTTCTGTGTGGAATCTGCATGTCATTTGCGTGAGTTTCCTCTGGGTACTCTAGTTTCCTCCCACATTCCAAAGATGTGTCTGGAATATTTCTCCCTGGGTCTCCACTGAAAATGGGCTCTGTCCGAGTCAGACTTTCCTGGTAAGCAAATGTTAAATAATGCCCCTTTTGTAGGCATCTGTCGAAACATGTCATACTATACAGCTACAAAGACACTAGAGATGCTTATTTAAAAAGATCACCAAACTAATGATCCTCAGTTACCAAAATAGGTTTCCAACTCTATCTCTGTACTCTATAGACAGTGATTTATGTCTAGCATGATGTGTATATATTACATAAAAAACAGAGTGATAACCTCACTTGTTTTAAGGCAAGTCATTACGATTAGGAAGGTGCACACAAATTCATGCTAGCCCTGACTTTTTTTTTTCCGTATGGAGGCAGGAGGTGCCCTATGATGATAGGTATTGAAAAAGACTAACAGGCTTGTTTGCTCTATGAATTTGTAAATCTATAAATGTATTTTTTTCTGATTATAATCGTAGGACATGGATAGCATGTTGTATGAAATGTTCATTTTATGTCGGTAAAACAAATTGTAGATTGAAAGACAGGGTGTTACAACATATGTCAGCTATACGTACAGCTAATACACATAATGCCCTGTATCAGCATGTAAAGCAGTACCCTGGGCATGTATTTTCTTTTATGGTTTTGCAGGTTATTCATCCCACCAGGGAGGGGGTGATTTGAGAAATATAACAGAGTGCAGTGAAGCTAGATGGATAATCAGTGTGGGTGCTGATAGAGCACCTGGCCTGAATGGTGTCATTCTTATTAAAAAAGAGGAGGGCTTTTTACTGAGTCTTTGATTGGCTGTTATGTATTTTAAAAGGTGTTCATAACTTTTGTATGTTGTCTGAAGAAGGGTTTTTTAAACCTGAAAGCGCTAACCTACTGCATTTTATTATCTACTGCATTTTATTAAAATACTGTTTTTTTATCATCCTGCTGGTCTGGAACGTCTGTTTTTGCTGTTGGAATTTGCTGTGAAGCTGGACCTTAAGTGTAAAGTCTACAATTATGCTTTTTCACATCAAAATATAGAATTTTTTTGTTTACTTTTAGCATGAATTATGGGGGAGGTATGTATAATTCTCAAGGTCTTTGCTCAAGAATTCCGGCAAGAGTCAAACATAATTGGTGACAAAATCAGAGACAATTTTAAATATTAATCTAATTCACTTAAAAAGATAATAGATCAACAGGTTTTGCATCAACATGCATTTTCTAAACAAAAAAATGGAACTATAATATCTGGCATTATTAAATTGTCTGTAATTCTCAGGGACAGGGCAAATGTATTTTAAAAAAATGGGGATTTTCTGCACAATCAGTGATACTTAAGATGTATGCATTCTGTAAGGATCGAAGCACAATGGTGCAGAGATACACACATGCGTATGCATACACACACACACACACACACACACACACACACACACACACACACACACACACACACACACACACACACACACACGCACACAGATGCACACACATGCATACACACACTTTTGTGCACTATATATATGCACACATACCTACTCACACATATACAGACTTGTGTGGCTTTAAAACATGCACTTGCTCATGCGTATACACACACACACACACACACACACACACACACACACACACACACACACACACACACACACACACACACACACACACACACACACATATTACACACATACCCTGAAATCAGAATTATGGTGCCCCTCTTGTGAAAAAATGTACACAGCTGAATAGACTGCATATGCCTGTTGGTTCCCTTGCTTCTTAAAACTCCATAAATCTCATCTGCCATTAATAAGCTAAGAGCCTTTCTTATTATTACCCATGTCATTACCTTTAGGTTCATAAGTTCATAGGTAAGTACTAGGCTATCGGCCCTGGGGCCTATACAAGCCCAGCCAAAAAGGTACCATGGCTTTTGCCACCCAAGAAAACTATTTTCCTGTGCCACTGTCGAGCAGAGCCACAGAGGTGATCCCCGGGGTGAATTTCCTATTTTCCATCCAATTATCAAGATTTTTCTTGAAGAGTGCTAATGAGGAGCTCTGTTTGACATAGATAGGTAGTTTATTCCAGAGTATGGGAATTCTCTGGGACAGGAATCTATCCCTCCAGCATGTTCTGTTTATTGTGGTGACAACGTTTAGGTCCCTAGAGTGTGTAGCTCGGAGGGATTGGGATTTCTTTAAGTGGAGCATGTCCAACAGCTCTGGGTTTGACATAGCTTTGTATGTTAGGCAGAGATTGTCTCTAAATAGGCGATATGCGATAGAGTAAAGCTGGAGTTTTTTGAGACAGTCTGAGTAGGGCATCTGTTTGAGGCCAGTAATCCTCTTTGTGAGGTATTTCTGTGGCCTTTCCACTTGTTGTAGATGTCTTGTGAGGTACATACCAAAAGGGGCATTTTACTTTATAATGGGTCAAATGAGTGATGTGTAGAGGGGAACAATAACCTCTTTTTTTCTGGATGAGAAACCTTTTGTGATGAGATGTGCCACGTAGAAGGATTTCCTGACTACTGTGGCAATGTTATTATCAAAGGAGAGACTACTGTCCACCTGTGTCCCAAGGTCTCTTATCACACTTTCAGTGTTAAGTATACTACCACCTATGTTGTAGTTCATGGGTACAGAGGTTTTACCAAAGGGGATGACAATGCACTTTTTGGCACTGAGCTTGAGGCAATGGCTTTGACACCAGACATCTGTCTCAGTGAGGCCCTTTTGTAGGATGTCCACATCGTTAGGAGTTTCGATTATGGCTCCTAGTTTGCAGTCATCTGTGAACTTCATTAGCCAAAGACCTTCTGTGTTAGCCTGTACTTCAGAGAAGTAGATATCAAACAGGAGAGGACCCAGGACTGAACCCTGTGGTACTCCACTTGTCACTGGTCTGAAGTCGGATTTGGAGTCTGCTACTTTCACAGTGTAGATTCTGTCAGTGAGCCAGTTGGCAACCCATCTTGTGACATAGGGATTTATACCTAGTTTAGTGAGTTTATCTATAATTCCAGAGTGGGGGGGATGGTGTCGAAAGCCTTGGCAAGATCTAGATAGGCTGTGTGAACCACCTTACCCTTGTCTACAGCTTTGATGACTGCTTCAAAGAGGTCTATCAGGTTTAGAAGACATGATCTGCCTTTTACAAACCTGAACTGGGTGGGGTCCAGAGTTTGGAGATTACCAATGTCTTTGTTTATAAGTTCCATGATGATATGTTCCATGGCCTTGCAGACCAGGCTTGTCAGGCTAATGGGGCAGTAGTTCCCGGGGTCTGTGGTGGCTCCCCCCTTGTGGAGTGGGATAACCATCACTGTGCACCATTCAGCAGGCACAAAGCCTGAGGTGAGGCTATGATTGAACATGGTACTTAGGTGGAGTGCCAGTTCATTCTGTAGTTCATGTAGAACGCAGCCTGGGATGTTGTCTGGTCCCATGGATGCTGTGTTCTTGGCTTTGGAGAGTGTGGTTTTTAACCTATGCAGCCGTGATTACAGGAACTTTGCATTCTTCCAGTATAGAGATGGGCTCTTTAGGGGGTGAGAGGGGGGTAAAGTTAGCACTGAAGCTATCTGCCAGGATGTTGGCAATATCAATTGGTTCTGTATATTTAGTGCTATTGTGCTGTAACTCAGAGCAGATCTGAGTGTTGCCATTGAGATTCTTGACATAGCTATAGAATGCCTTGTGGTTGTCTTTAGAATCAGTGGCGATTTTGTTTTCATAACTAGCTTTGGAGGATTTTATCCAGGATCACAGCTTCTTACTGAGGCTGACCGGGGAGCTCCTCCACTCATGGGATTTTACTGTGTTTTGCAACAGTTTCTTCCTTCTGTTATACAGTTTGTTTATGGCAGGTGACCACCAGATTGGCTTCCTTTTTTTGGAGGATAGCGTCTTGGTTTTGTTTGGGATAGCACGATCCATGCACTCATGTAAGTGCTTATAAAGTGAAATTGTGTAGGATTTAGTAGTTGTAACTGTATTGTCCATCATATTGTCATGAAGTTCACCACTTCTGTCTTAAGAAGCATGAAGTTGGCTTTGGAGAAAATTTTTACCATGGTTTCCTTAATGGGGGGTGGGGGCAGGATGTGGATATCTGGGGTAATTAGCTTATGGTCGGATCGGACCAATGAGGCGTTGACTTCAGGTGTGGAACACCGCTCACTCATGTTGGTAATGACTAGATCTAAGATATTGTTGCCCCTAGTGGGGTGTGGATAAGTTGATCTAGGGCATTGCAGTTTATGAATTCCAGAAAGCGCTGAGCGAAGGAGTTGGTACATGAGTAGTTTTCCCAGTTAATGGTGGGGTAGTTGAAATTGCCCATTATTAGGGTGTTTGGTTGAACCCTAATATTTCCCAGTACATCAAGAAAAGAGGAGTGGGAATCCTGGGGCATGGTGGGTGATCTGTAGCAAGCTACAATTTGGATTGCAGTTTTGCCCAGAGTTAGTTGCACTTGGATAACTTCGGCTGCATTATGCTGAGCAACTAGCCTGGAGGTGTGGATATCCTTAATAAATATGGACACACCTCCGCCTTTGGTGTTCCGGTCCAGGTTACATGGCTGAAAAGTGTGGCATGAGTTATAGCCTGGTAGTGCAGGAGTGCTCTCTGGAGCCTTGAACCAGGTCTCAGTCACTGCACAGATATCGATGTTCTTCATTTTAAGGAGTGCCTCGAGTGAGTACATTTTGAGATTTAGACTTCTAGCATTAAGTAGCATCACCCTCAGTTTTTGCTTGCCTGTTCCTGTTATGGTGGTGAATTTGTCATTTGAACCTTGCCTAAAAAAGGCACGATAGGGGCAGCAAGAACCTTAGTCAGTATCCGGAATCCCAGGGGTGACAGGTGCAGACCATCTCTGGCAAAGCATCGTGGTCTGTCGACCATGTCATCCCAGGCAGACAGATACCGGATCCCTTTAGAATGGCACCAGAAGCTTAGCCAATTGTTCAAGCCAATCATTTTGTCCTTGTACTGCGGCAGCATTCTGGGTGATGGCAGAATGCTATTCAGGGCTAGGGTCATACTTGCCTGGGCTACAAGATCAGAGAGCTCTTCCATGTCTCTTTTCATGTAGTCCAGGGAGGTACATCTCAGGTCTTTCACACCAACATGGACAATGACAGAGTCATATTTGTACTTGTTGTGGAGTGACTTGAGTGCGTGGGTTATGGGGTGGATCCTGGCACCCGACAGGCAGCTGACAGTAACCTTCTCCTTGTTTAGCCTGGTGAGTGGGACATTAGTGTGCCTGACTATAGAGTCACCTATGACTAGTGTGTTGGGTACGTTGTTTTGCCTTAGTGGCTGTGGTTGAGTGGCACACGGAGTCTGTGGGCTGTGTGGGGTTGGGGGGGTGGAGGTTGCTTGTGTTTCTGCTTTGCAGGTCTCTGTTGCTTGAGCAGATTATTATTGAGAGCCTCTGTGAATGTTTTTGTGTTTCTGTGTGTGGATTTTGGTGGCGTAGGTTTAGTGGGACTATGTGATGAGTGTGGCGTACCCTTACTTTTACCCTTATTCTTACCTGTGAAGTCTTGGCAAAAAAATAGGGGCTTGTATGGAGACCACGGCTTTGTAAATGTCAGCCAGTATCTAAAAGCAGTTGCATCTGTTTTTTATCAATATGGTATGATCTAAAGGTTTACTATCAAAAGTGCGAACGGCACTACGTCGACTGTCATATAGTCGAACACGGATGTTCGACATCGGTAATGTCAAAGACAAAATAATCAATCTAGGAATGGTTTTAACATGGGTCGAGCTAGGTGTTCAGTATTATTCCGAACTACAAACATCTCCCCTACCTCGACCCATGTTAAAACCATTCCTAGATTGATTATTTTGTCTTCGACATTACCGATGTCGAACATCCGTGTTCGACTATATGACAGTCGATGTAGTGCCGTTCGCACTTTTGATAGTAAACTGATCTAAAGGACATTTTGAACAAATGCATTTGGTCAGTTTTTCTGATAAGTTCGAGGTTGCTGTTTCAGCGTGCTGGTGCCATTTTAGAGAATGATATTATGATATTTTGCATGTAGCAAAAGTGTAAGCTGCCTTGATTATGCAAATACAATTAATGTTCCTTAGGGAATAGCTTTATTTTCTAACGTGCAATGTTTTAAAGAGAAGATAGTATATATCTTTCATATAGAAATTTGAACTTGAGGGTGCTGAGTGGAAGAGATGCTCAGGAAGACAAAGACAGTCGATTACATTTCTTCATTGTGGTGCAACCAAATTCTTTGCTGTTTGCCTGATTAATAAATTTGAGAATTTTACTTTTGGTTGTTTGTATTAATGGCATATTTTTAGCAGAGTACAGTGTTATAACAGCTGTTCCATATTCTAGCCTGGTTAGGAGGATGTTTATTACTATGGCATGTCTCGTTTCTACTGTAGGTAAACCTGAAATTTTATAGGAAAGTTTCAGTTGGGTTAGCATTATATTAACTTGTTGCACAGTCTGTAAGTGATGGTAGTATCAAATGCAATACCTAATGTTTTTGTTGCTAACTCCATTTAACCATGTAACTCTGCCATTGGAATTCCACAGCAAAAGCTTTACATGTAACAATGTAACAATTCCTTCCATACTGCCCTTGATACTAGTATCAGCTGCATACCCATGTCTTCAAAAGCGGTAAATAGTGTTTAACAAGATGGGCCTTGCATGTTTTATGCATTATTATTCAAACAGCTAATAAAAGAATAATGTGCATAGTGCTTTTTAACATTAACGATGACCGTATGACCAACCCCCTTAAAAATCAGTAACAGTAAATTGCTTTTTTCACTGCAAGTTAGTTTCATGAATGAAAACGTATCATTCTAAAATTAAAAAAAAACTTTTAGTATGATAATCTGATTCTGAAAAGATAGTGAGATGACAGCAGTGTACAACAGAGGAGGACAATAATGTGGTTCAGCAGGGTTTTGTTTTAATACAGGACTCAGGGAGTATTAATCTGTACTTAAAGACTGCTGTCTATTCATGTGGCAGTGGATAGAGTAATCATTTCAAGAGTGGTATCCATAGCATAGAAGAAGTAAGAAATGGAAGGGCAGATGTAAAGAGGATGCTTTCATCATGCAGTCTGTCAGAATTTTGTAGGAATACATAACTAACCCTTGGGAAAAATCTCACAAGGGCACTATAACTTCTTGTGTACAGCCTTCTGAGATGTACAACTAAGGTTGTGGGATGTCAGGTGAGGAACAACAGTCCTTAGGAATGGTACTGTCAGAGCATTACTCATAGCAGAAGAGGTCCCTATATCAAATGTCAGTGGAGGGTTCAAAAATAACACTAAATGACTGATGTTTCACAGATCTTCCTAATTCTCTTGAATGAGATATATAAGTTCATAGCTTCATAGGATAGTACTAGGCTACAGGCCCAGAATTTCACCCATGTTCTCTCAAAATCAGCGCCTGTTTCCCCAGTCTGGCAGGAACACAGGTGGAATCCCAGGGGTGTATTTTCTGTTTCACATCCAGTCGTCCAGGTTCCTCTTAAAGAGGGGCTAGAGAGGTACTCTACTTGATATGGAAAGGGAGTCTATTCCACAGACAGGGGAGTCTTTGGGATACAAATCTATTCCACCAACAAGTTCTATAATGTCACAGACCAGGTAAATGCTTTGCATGTGGGTTGCATGAGTGGAGTTTGTCTTATGGATATGCAGCAACTCCATCAAGGCTGGGTCTGAAATGACCTTGTATGTCAGACACATGTCACCTCTGAGCAGTCTGTATGAGACTGAGTAGAGGGACAGGGCTTTTAGCCTATCTGTATAGGATAGGTGTTCGAGACCCTGGATTTTCCGGGTTAGGAACCTCTGTGGTCTGTCCAACTGCTGCATGTGCTTGGCAAGGTACATGCCGAAAGGGGCATTGTACTCGATAATGGGTCTGATAAGGGAGGATATGTAGCTATCAGAATATCTGTAGCATAAACCAATAGCCAAGTGGTACAGCAGAAGCCTCCTGGGCCCATAACCTAGAGGATGATGGATCAAAATAATCCTCTATTATGTCAAGCGGAAGAAGATTTGACTGTCTCTGTGACACAAGGTGTAAGTGCACTGACTTTCGAAACAGAACACAGGTGATAGAGGGTTTAAATCCAGATATCACTTATTTTGTCAAGCCCCAGTGACCCAACAGATAAGGCATTTGCCTCATAAGTCAGGTATTGTGGGTTTGAGTCCCATCTAGGATGATATAATCTAAGGGGAGGATCTGGCATAATGTTTAAGGTGTTTGCCTCACAGACAAAAAAACAGGATTGGATTCTCACCTTTGAGGGAAATTAACTAGGCTTAAAATGATCCACAAGGGCAGCTAGTGAAGTAATTATTTTTGAACCTATAAACTCTTAACTACTATTCTGAGCCTCTAAATAAAATCAGAAGGTGGAAAGTGTTAGTTTATGAAACCCCAGAAGCCAACTCTAAAGAGTCTGCCTATAAAGAAAACTAGATGAGGCTCCATTCTTTTGACAGATATGATGAGTACCAAGAAAGCCCTCCAAAATAAAAGCATGAAAACAGAAGAGGCTGTCTGAGGAGAGAACATCAAACTAGTCTCTCAAGGTGTGAAGAGGTTGAGAATTGTAAATGGGATGTGGGTTCTTGAAGACACATCAGCCTTTCTGTGTTGTCACAAAGTTCAGTCTTTGCACAATTCTTGTGGTTTCTCACAGGTCCAAGCACTGGCATAAAGTCCCCTAACTGTGGACAGGTTTACTGTGGACAGGTTTTTATTATATTCCTAGATATTCTAAAATGGCTGCTGCTCTAAAAAGGGGAGACAGAGTCCTTTATGTGAGCTTTTTATAGAGCAAAGATCACCGTGACTAAGGAAATCCAGGCAGACATCAGCAAATACAATACCTACAATGTTAAATCTTACATCTAGCTGCACTGAAGTTTACTTTAGAAACAGACGAAACACTTAACAGTCTTCTTGCCCAGTGAATTTGAAAGAAGGGAAATCTTTTAAGTGCACAAATATAGAGAAACTCCTCAAATTTGTTCAAACAAAAGTCAGATTCAAGGAGCTTAGAACACGTGCAGCGATGCCTCATTCCAACCCCTAAAGCAAGGGGCTCCTTGTCAGGATAAAGAAAATCAAATAATAGGGGAAGGGGAGGTGTTGGATTCATGCTGGGCAACAGAACAGAAATTAGAAAAGAATGTAAAAATATAAATTAAAAAATCAACACAACATGGAAATCGGATTTCTTCCATGCAAAGATTTTCTTCTCTTGTTGATGGGGGTGTGGCAAGAAATGAACAGATGGACAAGTATTCTCCCTAACAGGTAATCTTTGAGATGGCCTTTTGCACCAGAGTGACATTGGACACCTGCTTCCTAAGAGACGTTTTTGGGGCATAATTCTTTATAAAGTTCTCTTGCTCCTGTGATCAGGGCACATGCATCCTCCAGGTGCATGTAGTGTTTTTGCTGACAGCGAAGAGCTGTAGTTAATATCAGATGTGCTCCTAAGGGGTCTATATTACAAGATTGAAACTTTAGTTAATTGAATAATTAAAGATCGATCTTGTAATATTGAAACCTGAAAATCTTGAATGGCTGATTTAACCCAGGGAAACACTTCCCTTGGCCGCATCAAATAAAACTCTAAATCCAAAATTAAGTGGGGGCTTAGCCTCCCACACCCTTCGATGCATGAGCCTGTGCCCCCCCACAACCCCTTAACTAAATATACCAAGTCTAAGATCATTCCAAATTGGAGAAAAGAGCATATCCACGTAATGGCCAAGGGAAGTGTTTCCCTGGGTTAAATCGTCTGTTTGAGAATTTTAGTTTTCGATATTACAAGATCGATCTTTAGTTATTCGATTAACTAAAGTTTCAGTCTTGTAATATAGGCCCCTCCTAAGATGGCTACACATTTTCTTACTTCGGTTTTGGGAATGGATGTGCAGAACTCTGTAGCACTGCTCTATAGTCTGTGATCATGGCAGGAAGAGATACAGGATAGTAATGTACTTCATTGCCATTGCAACAGTTGCTTAAATCAAAGGAAACACAGCAATGAAAATGCACCTATGCTCTTCCAGTGGACCACCACTCCTGAAACCAGAATAGGACTGTAAAATTCAAATAATTCCAACAATCCAATACTTCCGGGAATGGAAATAAAACAATTCACCAATAAAAGCAAAAATTTGGTTTAATAAATCTAAGCTCTCTGATGAAGCCTTCAGTCTGAGGGCATTTTGAGCAGGGAAATGCTATTAATGTGCAGTAAAGTATCAATTTGATACGTTCACTACTGGCAGAAAATGCACAGTGGTCATAAGAGAGTGATCTGCCCTTTTATGTTGGTGCAACAAGTTCAGAGTTAATTACTTAAGTTAAAAGGGAACAGGTGGTGAAACCTCAAGCAAAGAGTTTGGAAATTTTGCCTTTCACAGAAAATTAGAATTTAGATTAAATTTCTTTCATTTAAAAGTGAAATAAAAAAAAATGTTTGCCAGTGGATGTTCCAGACCCCATGACTTCAAATGATGAAACATGACATGAAGCAACTTGATATGCATTAACCATAAATGTCAAAGGGATATATCGAGAGGCAGATTCTTCAGGACAAATCTAGTGCTTGAAACTGGAGAAGGATTATGTTCAGACGTTACATTTATGTATCAAGATGGTATGTGGCTATCACAAAATATACTTCCATACTGCCCTTCTGATGCATATGTTATAACACAATTAAGTTGTGGCTGTCACTATACACCACCATCATCACATACAGTAGTTCCTCACAACTCCACAACAGAAATTAGTTTCTTTTGTTAGTGGAACTCAAAAGTGTTATAAAAAAAGTAACATTTCTCTAAGTATTCATAATTCAGATCTACAAAAATCTCTGAAATACATCTGCTACTTATATGCACAAATTAGAAGACTGTTGTACTGGGGGAGTCTGGAGAAATTTTAAATATACCACAATCTTAATGTTTTGGTTCAAGTAACTGGAATTACACATTAATGATTGCACAACAGGGTGTCAGTTGCTAATCTCTCAAAGTTAAGCCTGGTACTGAATCCCCACTGATATGTAAGCTTTGTAAGTTGGAATGCAGTTTATGTAGGGTCCTCATTGTATATATCACTTGTTAGTCATGGAGTTTCCATCCTGATCTAGAAAGCAGTCATGGCTGCTCATGCTGATAGGTTCATAGGTTCATAGGTTCATACTAGGCTATCTGCCCTAGGGAATTTATAAGCCTAGCCAGAGTGTGTTTGGCTTTCGGCACCCATTTTAAATGAATTTTGCTATGCCCTTTTTTGAGGTTAGTATACTGTGCCTCTGTCTAACAGTGACACAGAAGTGATACCCAGGGTAAACCTATGATCTCCCATCCACTAATCAAGATTCCTCTTGAAGAGAGTCAATGAGGGACTCTGCCTAACCTGGACTGGGATTTTATTCCAGAGTGAAGGGAGCCTCTGGGTTATGAATCTGTCCCTCCAGCATGTCCTATTTATTTCAGTGCTGAAGTTCAAGTCTCCCGAGTGTGTAGCTCGATGGGATTTGGATTTTCTGAGGTGCAGCATGTCCATTAATTCCGGGTTGGACATGGCTTTATACGTCGGGCACAGATCGCCTCTGAGCAGGTGGTATGCCACTGAGTAGAGCTGGAGTTTCTTAAACCGGGCAGCATATGGCATCTGTTTGAGCCCTTTGATCCTCTTGGTGAGGTACTTTTGGGGTCTTTCCAGTTGCTGCAGGTGTCTGGTAAGGTACATCCCAAAAGGGGCATTGTACTCAATTATGGGCCTGATGAGGGATGAGTAAAGAGGCACAATGACCTCCCCTGATCTAGATGTGAATCCCTTCATGATTAGGTGGGCTATATAAAATGTTTTTCTAACCACTTTGGCCACGTGGTTTTCAAATGATCGATTGCTATCAACTTGGGTCCCCAGGTCCCTAATTACTTCTTCCGTACTTAATGGATTACCACCTATGTGGTAATTTGTGGGCACTTTGTTTTTGCCAAAGGGGATGACTATACACTTTTTGGCGTTTAGCTTGAGGCCATGGCTCTGGCACCAGTTGTCTGTTTCTATGAGGCCCTTTTGTAGGATGCTTGTGTCAGATGTAGAGTCAATTATGGTGCCTAGTTTGCAGTCATCTGCGAACTTGGTCAGCCTCAGTCCTTCCATGTTGGCCTGTACCTCTGAGAAATATATACCAAACAAGAGAGGTCCCAGGACTGAGCCTTGTGGGACGCTACTTGTAACTGGTTTAGAGTCTGACATGGCTCCAGCAATTCTAACTATGTGGGTTCTGTCCTTGAGCCAGTTTGCAACCCATCTAGTGACATAGGGGTTTATATTTAAGCTGGTGAGCTTATCTATAATGCCCGAGTGGGGTATTATATCGAAGGCTTTTGCGAAGTCCAGGTAGGCTGTGTGGACCACCTTCCCCTCATCAATGGCCTTGGTGACTGTTTCAAAGAAATCGACCAGGTTTAAGAGGCAGGATCTGCCCTTAACAAAGCCGAACTGGGTAGGATCCAGTGTCTGTAGGTCCCCAATATCTTTATTTATGAGGTCCATGATGATCCTTTCCATAGCTTTGCAGACCAAGCTAGTCAGGCTTATGGGGCGATAGTTTCCAGGATCCGTTGAGGCACCACCTTTGTGGAGAGGGACCACTGTTGCAGTACGCCACTCTTTGGGTACATATCCTGTAGTAAGGCTGAGATTGAACAGTAGTTTTATGTTTGGGTTTAGCTGTTTTTGGAGTTCATGTAGGACGCAGCCCAGGACACCGTCTGGTCCCATTGATGCTGTGTTGTTTGCTTTGGAGAGGGCGGCTCTTACCTGAGCATCTGAGATGTCAGGGGGGCAGCACTCTGCTGGGATAGATATTTGCCCTTTTGGTGGGGGGGGGAGTTGTCGCTGAACCTGTCAGCTAGGATGTTGGCAATGTCTGTGGGTTCAGTGTATTTTTTGTCATTTTGGACTAATTCTGAGCATATCTGGGAATTCCCACCCAGGTTCCTAACATAACTAAAGAAAGCTTTGTGATTATCCTTAGTGTCCTGTGGAATTTTTCTCTCGAAGCTAGCCTTAGACGATTTTAAAACTAACCTTCATGCCATATGCATTGAAGAGAGACTGTACTCTATACATTGCAAAATGTATAACATGCCAGACATCAATGTAATGTGTAATAAATATCACTTCAGATATCTCTTTTAAATACACCAAAACGGAAAAGCCTTACTGAAGTACATTATAATGTTTATTTCATTGTATGGTTTGCTGTTTCAATATAGTAGCATCACCCCCCCCCACCCCCATTCTAGGTATGGGGTGAATCTGTAGCTATAGGTATTAAATCTGTCTATGACCAGGGCGGTAGGTTAATTCTAGGTATGGGGTGAATCTGTAGCTATAGGTATTAAATCTGTCTATGACCTGGGCGGTAGGTTAATTCTAGGTATGGGGTGAATCTGTAACTATAGGTATTAAATCTGTGTATGACCTGGGCGGTAGGTTAATTCTAGGTATGGGGTGAATCTGTAGCTATAGGTATTAAATCTGTCTATGACCTGGGCGGTAGGTCAAATGCTAATAAAAATGAAAGTATCTTTGTATACCTCACGTAATGGAAGGGGCATTTTTCTTTATTTTAGGATTTGGCATTGGCGGCTAGGGTATGCATTAGTGTTTTGTCCTTCTGGACACGGGAAGTCATCACTAAATGCAGTCTTGTGTATTGACTAGCATTTTCATGGTGTTATATTGGGATGTAATGGCTAGGCTTAAAATGACCTCTGGGTCAATAACCCAGTAATCTCCTATGATCCTATGAGAAACAAGATAGTAGGAGAGTGAGTGGCCCAAATGCCCGTAATGTAAATGGCTGTGGTAGCAGAAGAACATATGACACTCATGGAGGTTTTAAATCTTATTTCTAAGAGACTACTTTTAATAGCAGGACAGCGTTCTTGATGGAGGTTTTGAAACTAGAAGATGAGATAGCCACCAGTGTAAAACCAGAGTACCTGACACTGAGACATTTAACACTATCACTTTTTTCCACATGGAAGTAGGCAGTAGACAGGGATGACAATGAATTGCTTTTCTAATTAATATAGCTTTACAGAATCCATGCAAGTAGTTTAAGAACGACAGAAGGCATTTTCTTAACAGTTGTATTCATTTGTTATTTGGATACACCGACTAAGTAGAATTGTCTGTTTTAAGGGTTGACTTGGGAGAAACGTTTGTAAGTCACTTTTATACAATAGGCATATGGAGACCTCGGGAATCAAACCTAGTACTACAGGATGAAGATCATCAACAGTTTTTATACATATAACCTGTGATAAACTGCTTGGCAGCCATAAGTGTATATATAAGATGCAGGCAAAAGCAGAAAACACAGGCTTTAGGAGCTTTTCATACCAGAATAAAAAAGAAATGAAAATGAGAGCAGGTACTGTATTGCAGGTACTGACTCTGGTAGGAAGTCAAGGTGCTGAAGTGTGTACAGGTATGGAACTAGGGTTCTCAACATCACCAGTTTTACTTTGATAGATATAAGATAATCTTCACTGAAGTCATGGTAGCTGCATCCCCCCACACTTTGTAATATGGTTCGTTATCTAGTATGGGGGTTCATTTACTTTGAGAGATATAAGATAATCTTCACTGAAGTCATGGTAGCTGCATCCCCCCACACTTTGTAATATGGTTCGTTATCTAGTATGGGGGTTCATTTACTTTGAGAGATATAAGATAATCTTCACTGAAGTCATGGTAGCTGCATCCCCCCACACTTTGTGATATGGTTTGTTATCTAGTATGGGGGTTTGTTTACTTTGATAGATATAAGATAATCTTCACTGAAGTCATGGTAGCTGCATCCCCCCACACTTTGTGATATGGTTTGTTATCTAGAATGGGGGTTCATTTACTTTGATAGATACAAGATAATCTTCAGTGAAGTCATGGTAGCTGCATCCCCCCACTCTTTGTGATATGGTTCGTTATCTGGTATGGGGGTTCGTTTACTTTGATAGATATCAGATAATCTTCACTGAAGTCATGGTAGCTGCATCCCACCACACTTTGTGATATGGTTCGTTATCTAGTATGGGGGTTCGTTTACTTTGATAGATATACGATAATCTTCACTGAAGTCATGGTAGCTGCATCCCCCCACACTTTGTGATATGGTTTGTTATCTAGTATGGGGGTTCGTTTACTTTGATAGATATAAGATAATCTTCACTGAAGTCATGGTAGCTGCATCCCCCCACACTTTGTGATATGGTTTGTTATCTAGAATGGGGGTTCATTTACTTTGATAGATATAAGATAATCTTCACTGAAGTCATGGTAGCTGCATCCCCCCAAACTTTGTGATATGGTTTGTTATCTAGTATGGGGGTTCATTTACTTTGATAGATACAAGATAATCTTCACTGAAGTCATGGTAGCTGCATCCCCCCACACTTTGTGATATGGTTCGTTATCTAGTATGGGGGTTCATTTACTTTGATAGATACAAGATAATCTTCACTGAAGTCATGGTAGCTGCATCCCCCCACACTTTGTGATATGGTTTGTTATCTAGTATGGGGGTTCGTTTACTTTGATAGATATAAGATAATCTTCACTGAAGTCATGGTAGCTGCATCCCCCCACACTTTGTGATATAGTTTGTTATCTAGAATGGGGGTTCATTTACTTTGCTAGATATAAGATAATCTTCACTGAAGTCATGGTAGCTGCATCCCCCCACACTTTGTGATATGGTTTGTTATCTAGAATGGGGGTTCGTTTACTTTGATAGATATAAGAAAATCTTCATTGAAGTCATGGTAGCTGCATCCCCCCGCACTTTGTGATATGGTTCGTTATCTAGTATGGGGGTTCATTTACTTTGATAGATACAAGATAATCTTCACTGAAGTCATGGTAGCTGCATCCCCTACACTTTGTGATATGGTTCGTTATCTAGAATGGGGGTTTGTTTACTTTGATAGATACAAGATAATCTTCACTGATGTCATTGTAGCTGCATCCCCCCACACTTTGTGATATGGTTCGTTATCTAGTATGGGGGTTCATTTACTTTGATAGATACAAGATAATCTTCACTGAAGTCATGGTAGCTGCATCCCCCCACACTTTGTGATATGGTTTGTTATCTAGTATGGGGGTTCATTTACTTTGATAGATACAAGATAATCTTCACTGAAGTCATGGTAGCTGCATCCCCCCACACTTTGTGATATGGTTTGTTATCTAGTATGGGGGTTTGTTTACTTTGATAGATATAAGATAATCTTCACTGAAGTCATGGTAGCTGCATCCCCCCACACTTTGTGATATGGTTCGTTATCTAGTATGGGGGTTCGTTTACTTTGATAGATATAAGATAATCTTCACTGAAGTCATGGTAGCTGCATCCCCCCACACTTTGTGATATAGTTTGTTATCTAGAATGGGGGTTCGTTTACTTTGATAGATATATAAGATAATCTTCACTGAAGTCATGGTAGCTGCATCCCCCCACACTTTGTGATATGGTTTGTTATCTAGTATGGGGGTTTGTTTACTTTGATAGATATAAGATAATCTTCACTGAAGTCATGGTAGCTGCATCCCCCCACACTTTGTGATATGGTTCGTTATCTAGTATGGGGGCTCAATCACCAAAGGGCAACTTTAGCAACTGAAATCACTCCACTTCCAGGCTTCAGATGGACACCTGCCCTTTTAAACAAGTCTACTACAAATAGCAGTGCACTGGTATGCTGCTGGCTAAACTTCTGAATGAAACAATAATCTAGCTAATGGGAAGATATACACTGACAAGTTGTTTTACAGTTTACTGCATTCTCTTTTTTTCAGACCACTAAACATTTTAAAGTTACTCATCTAAAATAGGATGCAAACACATTCTGGATTATTAACAGTAATATATCTTTGTTTTATTAACAATAAAAAGCTTTTTTTAATTAAAAAGAGAGTAAGTATATTTTTCAGACAGATAATGGTTGCCTCGCTCTCCACCTGGGGATGTACTCCAAATGCAGTCGTTTGTGATATGACTACATGTGCATTTTCATAATGAATCTTTGTTATTACATTTACTAACTTGGCCAAACAAACGTCTAGGTCAGTCCACTGCTTGCTTTGTGTCTAGATGGAGAAAGGAACATCCAGTTCTTTCTTGAAAATGATGTATCCATTATTACATTTAAGCATGAAACCATGAGGACCATAAGATGTCTAATCAAATTCATTTTTAAGAAGGCACACTTTATGACCTGACATATTTATGCATCCTTACACTGAGCTTTGAGATTGAGGCAATAGTAAGTGTCGTTTTCTAATAAAGAATTAGCAATATAGGAAATTAACATTTCAGTGAAAAACTAACTCACAGTTTTCCAGTTGCAGCATCAATATAAGGGATGCTAAAAAGTATGCTTGTCTTTGACAGCTGTAGCTAGTATAAAGACATCCTTCTGTCAAATCTAGTTGGCATTTACTACAAGCACATCATAAATGTTTGCAACTAACAGATCTTAATTATTTTCAGTGCAAATCTCAAACACCTATTAATAACAGATATGAAAATGTTGATGTATTTTGTCCCTATCAGTATTCTAGCCTGGTTTGCAATTCCTACTGATTTGTCACGTGTATCACTCTTGATTTCCATTAACTGAATGAGGATTCAGGGGTCCAAACAACGCATATTCTTTGAAATATGGTAAAAACAATTCCTCACTTTACTAAGTGTCAAGCTAAAAAAAGAATGCTTCAATGTACACGGCAATAATAAAAGCATTATATGAAAAGTAAGGAAATAAAATTATAGATTCATAAGTAAGTCTAGGCAATCAGTCTACCGAGTATAACAATATAGCCAAAATCCCTATTAAAAAGTTTTCTCCAGCCTCAAAAAGGGCAAGGCACGATAGCCTCTAGGGAGAATTTTTGGCTGCCTATTCAATTATCTAGGTTTACCTTGAAGGTGACAAGGGTGCTACTCTGATAATTTGTTGCAGAGGTGAGTGATGTGTTGGGGTATGAATCTATCACACCAATGTGTCTTATTTATCTGCTGATGGAGGTTTGCTTCCTTTAACCAGGTATTCGAGGTGCCATTTGTTTTCTGAAGGAATAGGAGATCAAACAGGGTTGGATCTTTCATGGCACAAACGGTTAGACATAGATCTCCATGGAGACGTCTGTGAGAGACTGGGCCTCTGGTCTCTTTAGTTATAATTCCCTGAGGTGTCTCAAGCTGTGTGATATGGTTAACCAAATACATGACAAAAGGTGTGTTATATTCAATAATGGGTTTGATTAGATATAACTAAAGGAGAATTATGACCTCTATGGATGTAGTGAAGATGTCTTTGGAAATCAGATGACCAGATAGAAGGCTATTCAGTCTATTGTGGAGACATGATTGTCACAAGATGAGAAATTATCAACAACATTTTTTGATTCCTTATAACACTGTCTAACTGAAGAACTGTGTCACCTATATGTTATCTGACAATGTTTTGTTTTGTTTACCAGAATGAACTGTGCTATATTTTGTCACATTTAATTTAAGATCATTGTCCTTGTATCAATTGTTAACATGGGCTATCTCATGAAGGAGCAATTGTAAGTCAGTAGAAGATTAAATAACAACATCAAATTTATAGTTATCTGCAAACTTAGTTAACCATAAGCCTGCAGTGTTGGCATAAAGGTCCAAGAAATACACGCCAAATTGGAGAGGGTCCAGAACCGAGCCCTGTTGTACACCATTGGTAACTGTTTTACTTTCAGAAGTAGCTCTTGCAACTCTAATCACATGTGTTCTGTCAGACAACCAGTTAGCCATCCACCACACAATATAAGGACCTTATATTCAGATTTACAAGTCTCTCAATAATGCCTGCATGGGGAAGAGTGTCAAAGGCCTTGGCCATGTCCAGATATGCTGCATGTACAATCCTGTGCTTTGGTTACTTTTTCAAAGAGATTTATAAGGTTAAAAAGGCAGGACCTTTCTTTAACAAAGCCAAATTGATGAGGGTCCATGGTTAAGAAATATTCAATGTCTAGATTAATGAAGTCTGAAACAGTATGCTGCATTGCTTTATATATGAGACTATTGAAATTAATGGGCCTATAGTTACCAGAGTCCATGGTTGGGCCACCTTCGTGTAATGGCATGACACTGACTGTTTTCCAGGCTTCAGGAATGTAACTTGTGGAAAAGTGTAGATTAAAGAAGTTAAGTAGTGGTTCATATAAGCAGCATTTGCCTCTGATAATCAAGTAACCAGATATATTATGATGGTCAGTGGATGAGATGTTCATAGTTTTTGAGAGGAAATATAAAGCTTGTTCCACAGTAATTAAAGGGGGTGGCTGAAATTGTGAAATCTGTTGGAGAACTATAACTGTGTGTGAGATATAATCTGCACTAAAATTGTCAGTAAGGATATTAGCTTTTTTCCTTTGGGTCGACTGTACATTGTTATTGTGGACTAGCTCCAAACATTGTTGGATGTTAGTTCTTAACTTTCTAAAATAGTTAAATAAAGATTTGTGGTTAATTTTCGTTTTAGTGGCTATTTTAAATTCAAACTCAGCTTTGAGCTTCCTAATGATTCCCTTACAGTCTTTAATGGTTTGCTTACATGCGCTGATAGTAGGTAGAATGAGATCTCTCATAAGCTTTAGGCAATTTCACTGTCTTCCTATATAATTTATTTATACCGGTATTCCACCATAGGGGTTCATTTTTAAATTTCTCATTATATTTAGTGTGTATACAGGCTTGATAACAGTAGAAATCAGAGGCACAGGCAGCCTCTTTAGCAAAAGGACCCATTGGAGAAAGAGGATTACAGTGGAGGTTATTTTGGTCATCAAGTAACTGAAGAAGATTTTTGAGACAGGGGTATTTATAGTGGAATTACCACAAGTTTTAAAGGAAAATGTCTCTAATTTATGGTCTGATTTAACAAGGTAGGATGGTATATATGGGGATGTACAAAAAGTGGCCATATTTGTGAGGACTAAATCAAATATATTGGGCCCCTTGTAGGATGGTTAACTATTAGTAAAAGAGAGTTAGTATTTATAATGTCAAGGAAGCGCTTGGCATAGTCCCATTAAAATCAGTTACAGTTATGAACTATTCCAAGACAAATTACCTTTTATGAAGTGACAGTTTGTTAAAATTCAGTGCCCGTCCAAACCTCAAGAACACAGCAGCTTATCCAAATTGCTGTAAGAAGCTATGAACAACCATGTCAATGGCTGCACAGAGGATGCTGTACGTACCAGAAGTAAGACAAGGACTAGCTCCAGAAACAAACTGCCCTGGTGGCATAACAAATTAAACAGGATATTCAACAAAAGGAAAAAAAATGATGGTAAAAATCAGAAAAGATAATTCCCATAAAGATAAAAACCCTGTCAGCAAACTAAATAGAGCTAATTAGGTTAAGCAAAACCAACTTTGAGGTTAAGATAGTCTCCCTCTTGAAAGATAACCATAAGGCCCTCTACAGCTATGTCAGAAACCTCAAGGGTAGCACACATCAGTGTGTTGAATTGGTTTTTAATGGTTTCACATTTCTTAAGCGTGGCAATACAGTGAACCTGTTAGCAGACAGATTCAGTTTCAGCTTTACCTGCCTCTCCCCAAACCATCCCCTCTAAGAATACCCTCAAACATAACCTCTACAACTATAACTAAGGAACATGTACTACCTGGATTCAGTAAAACTAAGAACATGGCTTCAGTGAGTCCCCGTAACATCCCAGGATTCCTCCTGAGCAGTCTAAAATATAACTTATTAGGACCCCTGGAGTCACTATATAACTAGTCTTAAAATAGGCTTTGTGCCATGTGACTGCTGGACTGCAATGGTCATCCCCCTTCATAAGGGGGGACATTCAACAGTCTCTGGAAATTACAGGCCCATTAGTCTGACTAGTCTTACTTGCAAAGCCATGGAAATAATTATCATGGAAATTATCAACAAGGACATAGCAGACCTCCAGACACTGGATCCTTCCCGGTTTGGCTTTGTCAAAGGAAGCTCATGCTTATTGAATCTGGTGGATTTCTTTGAAAATGTCACTAAGGCAATGGATGAGGGGAAAATGGTGCATACTGCCTACCTAGTTCTGGCTAAAGCATTTGATACAGTACCCCATTCAGACATTGTCAACAAACTTACAGAACTAGGTATAAACCCTTTTATAACATTATGGATAGCTAGCTGGCTAGGATAGGACCCAGGAGGTTACAGCCATGGAGGCCACTGCCACAAAAAGGCCAGTCACGAGTGGAGTCTCCCAAGGCTCTGTGATAGGCCTAGTCCTCTTTGACCTTTACTTGTCTGATGTCAAAGCTAATGTCGAAGGCCTCTAGCTAACCAAGGTTGCAGATGATTGCAAACTGGGAGCAGTCACTGAATCCCCCCAAGATGAGAACACCCTTCAGGAAGATCTAACACAAACAAATGCTTGGTGCCAAAGCCATGGCTTAAAACTCAATAGAAAGCAGTACATTTGGGAAGTCTGCCACCCCGGGTAATTATATCATCAATAAAACACCCTTAAAAGTTGATTCATTAGTCAGGGATCTGGGAACTCATGTAGATGGTAACCTAGTCTTTGACCGACATGTGTCCAAGGTAGTAAGAAAATCCTTCTATGTTGCTGAACTTATAAGTAAGGGCATGGTATCTAGGTCCAGAGAGGTTGTCATATTACTACTGTACTTAGCCCTCATCAGACCCATCATAGAGTGTAATGCCCCTTCGGTATGTACCCTAGCAAACATATGCTGCAACTGGAATGTCTGCAAAGGTTCCTTACAAAAAGAATACTGGGAGTAAACACAATGTCCTATACTGCTCACCTGAAAGCCCTGCCTCTTTAATTGGTATCACACAAATCTTTGCCTGCCATATAAGGCATCCCTAGACCCTGTTTTGAGGAACCTTCTGCGCATACCAAAAAAAAAATGACATCAGACCTACTACATTAAAAGACCTAAATTTTACATGTGACATAAATAGGACATGCTGGAGAGGGAGATATTCCTGGAACAAGTGCCTTATCCATGTGAAGCAGAGTTCCTCCCTGACCCTATTTATAGGATCATAGGTGATTACTTGCCAAGCAACCCAGAGGTGATTTTAAGCCTAGCTGTTTCAACCCAATGTAATTCCGTAGAGGTACTAGTCAGTACCCAAGACTGCATTTAGTGATGACTGCCCATGTCCAGGAGGGTTGTGGGCACTATCTCTGGTAAGAATTTACAGTGCCCCATCCACTCATTTAGGTTCCTCTTGAACAGTGTCATACAAGTGCTCTGTTTCACATGAATTGGTAGCCTGTTCCAAAAATGTGGCAATCGCTGGTAGATAAATCTATCCCTCCAGCATGTCCTATTTAAGTCACAAGCCATATTAAAGTCCTTGGAATGGGTGCCCTAGACCCATTTGATTTATGGATATGCAGTAAGTTCATTAGGTTTGGGTCTCAGGTTGCTCTGTAGGCCAGGCATAAGTCTTCCCTAAGAAGTGTATACCATACAGAGTACAGTGACAGGGATTTTAATTGGTCATTGTAAGGCACATGCTGGAGGCCCTTGATCTTGTTTATTAGAAACCTCTGAGGTCTCTCTAACTGCTGTAGATGCTTAGTACAGTACATACCAAATGGGGCATTATGCTTAATTATGGGCCGGATAACTGCCAAGTATTTTATTTTATTTTTATTTATTTTACATTTGTTGACCGGGCTAGTCTAACTGTATATATGTCCATTTTCAGTAGAGGCCCGTGGAGAAAAGCTCCAAGCATGAACAGTAACAAAGTTAACAATATATAACAATGACATGTATAATAACAGTACAGAGGTAGCATTGGTTAAAAGAAAAAATATAGTATTAAAAATATAGACTATAGACATTATGCTAAAAGTTAAACTAAATAAAAAAAAACAAGTATACTAAACACAAAGTGGGTATGAGCAAAACAGAGTAAAGTCCTTATATTTTATCCTCTTACTATGAGAAAAAAGAGAAGTAACTAGATTTGGAGGCCTAGGTTAGGGGAGTGGGGAAAGGGGTATGAGCAGGAGGGGAAAAAGATTTCAGTCTAGGTTAGCACAAGGACAAAGCCACTGAGTTTTAAGATGTTCTTTAATATGTTTTTTGAATAGAGAAGTAGAAGCTAGGGTAGATAGTTCTGGATGGAGGTGATTCCAGTTTTTACCTATAGTGTTTGAGAAAAGTGAGTCACCAGATTTGTTGTTAGATTTAATCGAGGAGACCAGGAGTTTATTAGCAGAACGTAGTGTAGCTAGGTTTTTATATGGTGAAATCAGATTAGTGAGGATAGGGGTATTATTGGGGTGGTATAGGATCTTTTGAGTGATAAGTAACTGTTGACAGTGTATATGGTTCTGCAATTCTAGCCATCCTAGTTGTTTGAAGTTAAGGCAGTGGTGAGTTTTAAAGGGAGAGCATGTGATGAATCTAGCTATGCTATTATAACAGGTAGAAAGTTTGGAGATGTTGTTTTTTGATAGGTTAGAGTATATAGCAGAGGCATAGAAAAGGGTAGAAATGAGGTGGGTCTGGGAAATAGTTTTCCTGGCTGAGGGGGTAAGGAAGGGTTTAATTCTATAGAGAGTACCAAGTTTTTTGTTAACAGACTTTATGGTGGAGTTAATATGGTCATCATAGTTGAGACGATTATCAATTGTAACACCTAGTAGGCGGGTGGTAGTATCTGGGGTTATGTTGGTAGCATTGTTAGAGGTTATAGAGAAGAATGAAGGGGGTGATTTATGAGTTGGAGTAAAAAGCAGTAGTTTTGCTTTTTTTTTGGATTAAGGAGGAGGCAATGTTGCATAAACCAGTTTTCAACATTTTGGAAAACAGTTTGGGTGAGGGACTGGAGGGAGGCTATGTTCTTAGCACTACAGATTAAGGTTGAGTCATCTGCATATGGAATGCAGGTGGCTTGAGGTATGTTCATGTGGAGGTCGTTAATAAATAAGGAAAAAAGAAGGGGACCTAAGATAGAGCCTTGTGGGACTCCAATGTTTACTGGGAGTAAAGACGAAAGATTGTTATCCCAAAGTACTGCTTGCTGTCTGTTTTGAAGATAACACCTAAACCATTGTAATGCTTGTGGATCAAGAGAATGGGACTTTAGTTTCTCTAGAAGTAAGTTATGGTTAACCATATCAAAGGCTTTTGACAGGTCAATAAATAGCGCAGAGGAAAAGGAGTTATTATTACGATTATTATTTATAGAGTCAGTGAAGGATAGAAGGGCAATTGTGCTGTGGAATCATCTGAAGCCATGTTGGCAGTTGGCTAGTAGGTTATTTTGTAGTAGGTGGTTGAGTAGTTGTTTGTGAATCCATTTTTCCATTATCTTAGCTAATGGGGAGAGTGAGGCAATAGGGCAAAAGTTAGAAAGCTCAATAGAGGATCCACCTTTATGTAGAGGGATGATGTGGGATACTTTCCATATGGTAGGGATTTTGCCTTCAGAGATAGTTCTGTTAATAAGGATAGATATGGGGTAGTTTACAGCTTTTGTGGCAATTTGTAGGTATTCAGATGGGAGACGGTCGGCCGACGGGGTGCAAGGTTTCAGTTTTCTAAGTAGCTTATAGATAAGAGATGTAGGAACAGGTTGTATATGAAAGGTAGGAGATGAAGTCTTGGAGGTATTTGGTGGGGAAGCAGTAGTTGGAGGTAAATAATTGGCTAGGGATTGAATGGCTTCTGTAAAGTAGTTATTAAAGGCATCAGGGATCAGGCTGGAATTATTATGGTCGAAACCTAATGGGGCAGGAGTAGTAGAGTGTCCTGGCTGAAGAAGTTTGTTTATCCCTGACCAAAACTTTTGTGGAGTTTGTTGAGTGGTTTGTTGGAGGTGAGGGTAGAAGTCTTTTTTGTCTCTAAGAGTATCCTTCTTGGTGGCATTTCTTAACTGTTTAAAGAGGAGGTGATCAGATGGACATTTGGTAGCTCTCCATTTAGCCCATATTTTGTTTCTAAGGAGCATCTTTTGCTTAGTTTGTTTTGTTAGCCATGGGGCAGATTTGGTTCTCATTCTAGTAGAGCAATAAGGTGCATGGTAGTCTAGGATTTGAAGAAAGTTAGTGTTGAAGTAGGTCACAGCCTCATCAAGTTCAAGATGGGTCAGTGGTGACCAGTCATATGCTTGCAATTCGTTCAAGAAACTTTCTGGATTAAATAATTTTTTTGAGTGGGAAGTTTTGAAATTATGAGTAGTTGGGATATGAAGTTTTTGTCTAATAATGTAAGTAAGCATATGGTCACTGATATTGTCAGGAAGGGTTCCTGGAGTATAATTGCTAGGGTGGTTATTAATAAGGATCCAGTCAAGAGTAGATTATTTTCTGTTAGGTTTGTGGATTCTAGTAGGAGTGGTTATTAATTGAGAGAATCCACAGAGATTTAAGTGTTTAGTAGGGTTCTGGGAATTGCAGGTGAACCAGTCTATGGTGAAGTCACCCAGAACAATGGTCTCCTGGGGTAGTTGGGTAGAGAGGTAATTAAGTAAGTTTTCAAGAGTATTAGTATTGTTACCAGGGGGAAGATACATACAAATGAGGTAGATAGATTTGGAGTTGTTGATTTGGAGTTTAGTAGACAGCATTTCAGATTTGGTGTCTAATGATGGAAGCTCATTAAAGAGGGAAACTTGGAGATTAGATTTATAGATAATGGCTATACCGCCACTTTTTTTTGGTTTTGCAGTCACATCTAAGGATATTATAGCCTGGAGGGGTAATTTCCTGGTCTAGAGTAGAAGGTTTTAGCCAGGTTTCTGTAAGACATAGAATATCAAAGTATAGGGGAGTTATAACTTATTTTGTTCTTGTTGTGATGCATTTACTAATCAAATGAGGTACATGGAAAGCTTTCTGTACAACAGTAGACATGTGGTGGTCGAAGTTAAGGTCGCAGTCAACATGTGATCACAGGTCCCTTACCACTTCATGGGTACTTAGGGTATTGTTATCGATTTGGTAGTGTGAAGGGATATTGTTTGTGCATTTGCATTCAGTTTGAGGCCATGACTAATACACCAGTCCTTGGTCTGTGTGAGACCATTCTGGAGTATATGGACATCATGTAGGGATTCAATGATTGTACCTAGTTTGCAGTTGTCTGCAAACTTGGTCAGCCACAACCCTTTACTTTTGACTTGCACTTCTGAGAAGTATATACCGAACAGTAGGGAGCTCAACACTGACCCCTGTGGCACCTCGCTGGTAACAAGTATACTGGTTAATGTGGAGTCACCCACTTTGATAGTGTGTGTCCGGTTTGTGAGCCAGTTGGCAACCTATCCTACAATGAAGGGGTTTAGATTCAGTTTGCTAAGTTTATCTGTAATGCCTGAATGTGTCAAAAACATTTGCCAAGTCAAGGTATGCTGTGTGCACAGATTTGCCCTCATGAATGGCCATGGTCACAGGATCTGCCCTTCACAAAGCCGAATTGGGTAGGGTCCAGAGTTTAGAGGTCACCTATGTCTTTATTTATGAGGTCAATAATGATACATTTCATGGCCTTACAGATGAGGCTGGTCAGGCTTATGGGTCTGTAATTCTCTGGATCTGTTCCTAGGCCACCTTTGTGGAGGGGAATAACTATAGCTGTTCTCCATTCCACAGGAACAAACCCTGTGGTTAGGCTATGATTCAAAAGGGTACTTAGTGGTGATGCTAGTTTATGTTTTAGACTGTTTAGAAGACAGGCTGGGATGTCATCTGGTTTCATAGAAGCCATGTTCCTTGCCTTGGACAAGCCTTGGAGGACCTGCTCTTCATATATGTGAGGTGAGGAAGGTTTGTTGTAAGTTAGGAGGGATAAGGGAGTGAAATTTTTACCAAACCTATCTGCTAGCAGGCTCAGTATCTTTGTGGGGTCAGTGTGTGTGTGATACCGCTGGCCACCAGTTCTGCACACTCTTGGCTCCTACCCTTTAGGTTACGTACATAGCTGTAAAAGGCCTTACAGTTATCCTTGGCAGCACTCGCTAGGTTTCTCTCAAAGGAGCTCTTGGACAATTTGACAAGTTGTCTTATTTGCCTGCTAAAGCTGAGGAGGGTGCTTTTCCATTGTTGGGTCCTTGTCTTTGTTTTCATGGACAAAACTTTTGCCTTTATTGTAGAGTTTGTTGCTGCTAGAAGTCCACCATGGCAGCTTGATTTTACTTTTGGCTATGCCTTTGACTCTGTTTGGTACAGCCAGATTTATACATTTATGCAAGTGATTGTACAGGGCTTTAGTGTAAGCTGTGGTGTAGTTACCACTTTCAGCTTGGGGTGGGGCTTGGAATGCATTTATACCGTAACCTATGAGGGTATAGTTTGCCTTGGTGAAGTTTTTTAGTCTGATTTCCACCTTATGCACAACTTGGACAATGGATGGGCAACTGGAAATTCACTCGTGGTCTGGCACCTATGTCTCTGATGGAGAGAGGTAGTCAATAAATCACCCCCTATAGAAATCAAATTTATGGGTCATATTTGGGTTGCACAGCTAGGCTTAAAAGGGTTCTAGAGATCATTAGCCTAGTACAATCCTATGAACCTATAAAATTACTCTCTCATTGAAAATAGACAGCATGAGAAACAGTAAACTTCTTTTCCTTTGAAACTCACATTTAGTGAAAATAAATGTGGCAGACCATTAAACTACAAGAGATGTGCTGGGATTCATACTGAAACAGCATATAGTAAAGTGATAATTAGTGTCTATATGAAGGGTGAAACAATTCAAAAGACAAATGTGTAACACATTTGCTAACAGGGTGGGACACCCCTCTGGACTCAAGTGTCTCTTTTTAGAAGCAGCCCATGAGGGCTGTCTGGTGAAGTAACTTGGCAGAGCCATACAGAAGACAAATTAAGTTTGAGGGAATCAAACCATGTACTAAACATTACAGATCCAGTCCTAGGAAGGTGATAAACTCCTTGTGGTGTGATGAATCAGCAGGAACCCAAATGGAAGAGATTTGTAGTCTTCTTCACCTTATTTGTAGTCTTCTTGTCTTTGGAGTAGCCAGCTCCAAAAAGCACTGAATGTAGCAAGCCTTCTGCTATTTAAATGTATTGGTCATATTTAGAAGCATCTTTGTTTTACAAGTAATTTATTTTCCTGTCATGTTTCTCATGATAAAGTTACTAATTGTTGTTGTTGTGTCTTTCGGCTTACTAGTAATGTTGCAAAAAAAAAAAAAAGATTATAGTGTGCTGTTTGACTTTTTAGATTCCCTATTTACTCAGTTTTTCTCTATAACCACACCCACCAAGGAAAGTAGTGAACAAAGATTTACATACTTCTGCAAAGCACTATGGGTTATTGAAATAACTTCCTTCCTTAGAAGAGCTATTTATGTCTTATTGACATTGTGATTTTACTACTACATCATCCGGTGTTAAATTTAAATGTGAGGAGTTCCATCTGCAAGAACTAATTGACAGTTTGCCTTTCTAGGATGATAACTCCTTCTGACATATTTAATATGGAAATACAGTAGTTTATACATTAATTTAGGAAGTAAGATATTGTGGGTTCAGTCTTTCACGATGACAAGATTTTCAACACTACCAACAAAATAAAATGGAAAAAAAACACACTTTTTGCTTCAAAGACTGTATAATTTTGCATTGCATATAGCAAGGATGTTATATTCAACTCCATCAGGTTGTTACTACTTGCTTTGGAGCATGACCAATACAATTTAAAGTACTTTAAAGTAAACAACCCTTGCAGTTCTGGAAACCAAATAGATCCTGTACAACACTGCAACACTTTTTTCTTTTAATGAAAGGAATGTAGCAAGAACAGAATCTGTTAGTGTCCAACAAATAATTAAATAGTGGCACAAGGTACTTGCTGGTACTGCCCTTCTGCTGTACAGATTCAGATATAATTGGAAGTGCTAAACTGTTTGTTAACTGCCTAACCTTGCTAAGGCATACAAAACTGCAAGTGACATTTTACAATCTTCATCTGTCTTCCCTTCTACATGACAAGTGATTTGCGGACTTCTGGGTTTGAATCAAACTATTTATAACTGCTAATCAATGGTTAGTATTATTTTTTTCAATTCTTAAAAATACTTTTCTGTGTCTCACTCTCAAGTGACTATCAACATTTCTCCGATCCTAGCTTTGTCTCCTCTCCCAACAATGTTCTATTTCTGTTTCTCTTCTTACAGAAATGACTCTACTTGTTTTTCCTATCTGCGTTTGCTCATTCTGCTAACACCCATTACTATCCCTCTAAACAATAGTTATATCATTCACTGTGTCAAGTATTCCCCCCTTACTTCACTCAGTTCTGTTTAGTTAAAGACCCCATACATATTCTCCGTCATCTCAACACCACCATGTCTATCACACTTATCACTCGAACTACTTCAGTTATAAATATCGAGAGATAGATAGCCTCATTTACATTTAATAATCTGTCATTGCACCTGACTAAACATCTCTACAAACTTTCCCCAGTTTTAATCTTATTGCTTCTTCCAGGTAATATCTAAGTTAACCCAGGTCCATCTCCTACTCTCCTGTATCCTAATTAATGCACAAAGTTTAAGAAACAAAACTGACCAGATTGATACTTCCCCCTTAACAAAGCCTAATTTAGTTGCTGTCACAGAATCATGGGTTAAAGCTAACACTCCTTCCTTACACCATTTTTCTCTCGCTACAACTGCCTTTTTGACTCCAGACCAGGCATAAGACAAGGAGGTGGAACTCTTCTTTTGTACAAGTCACATTTAAATGTCCAATTACTTGGTCAAGGAAACACTAATACAAATATTTCTGGCTGCTTGACTCTATTCCCTCCCACATGTATACCATACTACATCTCGCTATAGCATATCTACCACCTCCCTCCTCACTCCCCAAATTAAAGAACCTACTAAAAGAAATAATTTCTAGAACAAATAATACAAAAAAATCTCATAATCCTTGGAGACTTCAGTCTCAATCTGTTCAATTCCATTTCCAATGCAGTGAATGCTCTTGTAATGGTCTCCTTCCCATGGTCGACATTTCAGAAAGCCAAAGACCATATGGCCGAGACCATATGATCGACTTTTGAAATGTCGACCATGTGGAACAAGCATCTTCGTACAGTGCAGAATGGAAAGATTTCCATCTTCCACACTGTAGTAGGATCTCAGAGTTGGTATATTTAAGTTTTGGGGGGTGGGGGGGTGCAGAGCCCCCCACGGGGGGTGCAGGGGGGCTTGCACCCCTGCTAGCAATGTTTAGGTTAGTGATTGTTGAGTTTTTTTTTTTTTTTACATGATCGATATTTCAAAAGTCGATCATATGGTCTCGGCCATAATGTCTTTGGCTTTCTGAAATGTCGACCATGTAAAGTAGATCCCTTGTAATATATTTTAACCTCACCCAGCTCATACCTTAACCTACTAGACCCAACCTCATATCTAGCCACTCCCTCTTAGATCTCATATTGACTAACAAATCTTCCCTTATCATAAGCATAACCATCTATCCACCATCTTTCAGTAACTACTGCCCTATTAATTTTCATATCCATCATCCATATGTAAATGCACCCCAAAAGCTTGTATCTTTCTGTAATAAATTGCAGAATGACATCCCATCAATCTACAATCTCTTTTTCCCATTTTTGTACATGGGGTCAGGGTATCACTTCAACAGTGACAATCATCTAGAGCCAAGGTTTACACCTCCAGGTGGCTAGCCCTGCCATTGTAGTTCACGCATACTGCATACTTGCACTCACACCCATGGCCAATCAAGAGTGTCCAATCCACCTACTGCATTTCTATGGAGTGTGAGAGAAAACCCACACAAACACAGGGAGGACATGCAGACACCAAACAGAATGCATCCCAGCTGAGAATCGAACTGAGGTACCTCTTGTTGTGTGGTGACAATGCTATCTGCTGTGCCACTGTGCCACCCATTTCACAGAATAACATTAATACACTTAAATAAATCCTCTCCTTAATTAACTGGTCATCAGTTCTGAACTCATCTGGCAATAACACTGCTGCAGAACTACTCACAACTATAGTGACCAACCTGGAAAACCTGTGCTTTCCAGCAATCCGAAGATTATATAAACCTAAATCTAACAACTGGTTAACCTATGAGCTTAAAGCTCTCCTATGACTCATAGACAAGGCATGACATTCTTGGAAAGCACTTTCTACTAGTGAAACAGACAGTGCTACACTCAGCTAGCAAACTACACACCATCATAGAAGTCACTTGATGAAATCATACCAGACATCACTAATAAATTCACCTAAAAACTTCTGGAACAAGGTCAACCAGCTTACAGGATGGATAGCCTTCCCACCATTAATTTCACATGTTCTTAACTTTCTGCCCCTAACAGTCCCACCTCCCTTCCATACATTCCTACATTCCACTTCAGAACTATCACATCCACAGACATTTACCCTCTGCATGTACAGATTAAAATTGATAGCCCCCCTGTATCGACATCCTTCACCCATGGTTTATTTTTCACTGTAGAGACAACATAATAACCCCATTGAAACACATATACAACCTATGTATTACACTTAAACGTATGCCTAATATAAGAAAAATGCCATTGTATAACTACCCCTTAAGAAACCCAATCCCTCCAATTCGTCAGACTTTTTGCCCATTTCTATTCTCTCTAGCCTTGGAAAGATTCTGGAAAAATTGCTTTATCTGCAGCTAAGTCAATACATCAACCATTACCACCTTCACTCTCAAAAGCAGTATGGCTTTTGGTCTGGTCACAATACATCCAAAACTATCTGGGCCCTCGGTGACAACGTTCTTCTTGGAATGGACAAACGCTTAATTACTTGAGCAATTTTACTAACCTCACCAGAGTGTTTGATCTTGTTGATTACTCAGTTCTTTTAAACCATCTTATTGAAATAGGTATTAGTAATAACACACTGTCCTGGTTCAAAAACTGCCTCTTTAACTGTCACTTCTCAGTAAATTTCAGTTCATCTACCTCTACATCAGTCCCTCTGCAGAAAGGTGTCCCCCAAGGATCTATTCTGACACCTCTTCTCTATCTACATTAACAAACTTCCTTTTGACTTGCTCCATCTTCCTCTCCAAATATATGCTGATGACATAGCCCTATTCCTCTCCAATCACTCTGTCTTATCTCTTGAACTTATTTTATTTATTTATCATTTTGTTGACCGGAAAAGTCTGACTAAGACAGAGACTATTTTCAGCAGAGGCTCGGGGAGAAATGCTCCAGATGTATGTCTTTGGATTGTGGGAGGAAACCGGAGTACCCAGAGGAAACCCACTCGAATGCAGGGAGAACATGCAAACTCTGCATAGAAGGCACTCTAGCCGTGAATCGAACCAGAGAACCTCTTGCTGTGAGGTGACAAAGTTAACCGCTGCACCACTGCACTGCCCAAATGTAATTTGAGCGTGAGGTTGATTTTCATGCCCTTATTCAATGAGTCAGTGATAAACAATTACTACTAAACACCTTTAAATCAAAAACAATGCTTTTTGGCACTAGGCAAAAGTTCATGTCTATTTCCAGGCCTCTAAAAATCCTCAATCATCTTAATAATAGTATTGAAAATGTCACATCATTCAAATACTAAGGGATTCAGTTTAACCCCTTCCTAAATTTAAAATTCCATCTGGATTACACACAGAAAATCATGTCTCACCTATTCTGGGCTAATAGCATCACCCCCTTTTGTATCCAGACCCTGTAGAAATGTGATAGGTAAAGGTATCTTACTGGCTCCCTCTAATCTTATTTACTTATTTTTATTTATTTCAGTTTGATGACTGGGGAAGTCCACTGGGCCTAAAAAGAGCCCATTTTCAGTGGAGGCCAGGGCAGAAAAGCTCTAGTAATGATGATAGACATATTAGCATATACACATACAAAGCAAAGAAGTCATACAACTTTATGCAGCATTCTACAATAAAAAAAATCTACACTCTACAATAATAATAATACAATCTAGCAACTGTACAGTCTAAAAGTCATTAACCATGAATTACAATTGAAATTTTACATTCCACAGTAATAGTAGTAAAAATCCAGCAACAGAACAGTCTAAGGGTCATTAAAAGTGAATTACAATTGAAATTTTAAAACAAAACAGTGTAAGAAACTTTTCTCTGGAGAAGATTTTCAGTCCATATATCTCTAGTTAATCACTGTATATTAATCAGATCAGACAAAGGTAGTAGAAGAAGCGAACTTAAACTTGTTTTAAGTAAAAAAAAAAATATATATATATATATATATATATATATATATATATATAATTGTACAGAATTACTAAGTATTTGAAAGTAATCCAAGCAAGGCAGGTGGCCTGTTTCCAGTCGAAAATCCTTTATTAAGTACACAGACGCCAGTCGAAAATCCTTTATTAAATACACAGACTCCAGTCAAAAATCCTTTATTAAGTACACAGATTCCAGTCGAAATCCTTTATTAAGTACACAGACTCTAGTCGAAAATCCTTTATTAAGTACACAGACGCCAGTCGAAAATCCTTTATTAAGTACACAGACTCCAGTCGAAAATCCTTTATTAAGTACACAGAATCCAGTCGAAAATCCTTTATTTTGTTTAGTGGGTTGTTTTGAGACTTCAGGGATACCATGGTGATTACTTGTTTTTACAATTGAAATTTTACATTCCACAATAATAGTAGTAAAACTCTAGCAACAGTACAGTCTAAGGGTCATTAACAGTGAATTACAATTGAGCACGAAAAATTGTTGGAAATAAACTATTAAGAAAATTTGCAGGTTAAGGAGGAGTGGGGGGGGCAAATTATGTGAGTGCAGAGATGATGCAGAGTTAGAATATGGGTGTTGATATAGGAGGGTCCTATGTGGGGAAGGAGCAAGGGCATTCCCACTTTGAAGATCGGTAAGAATGGAGGAGGATTTAAAGTTAGAGTGGTTATGAGCATTTCTAAGGGCTGGAGGGAGGACGAGAGTTCCATAGTTTAGCTTAAGGAGCAGGATATCAGAGTATGTTCAGGTGGTCATAAAGGTTTGTAGATTTTGATTAGGTTCTGATTTTCTGACCTAAATGAGCAATTAGGAATATAGGGGGTTAAGGGGGTAGAGAGAGAGGGACAGGAGGATGGATTAAATATGAGTTTATGGGCATTGGTGAGTTTAAGGAAGTTCAGATAATTGGGAAGCCCAATCCATTGTAGTGAGTGGAGGGAGATGCAGTGATGGGGTGAGTTCCTAAAGTTAGTGGCGAATTTGCAGATTTTATTGTAGGAGGCTTCTAACTTAGTTTGAAGGCCAAGCTGAACATTTGAGAACAGAGGAGTGCCATACATTCGGGAGGGGAGAAGGTATGTGGAGGCAAGGGTCTTTCTGTTGGAGGGGGTGAGATAGTGGTTATGCCTATATAGGAGTCCTAATCTTTGGTGTTTTTTTTTTATGTTAGTATGGATGCGGGTATCGAATTTTAGATGTTCGTCAATAACGACGCCCAGCAGTTTGGTGTGAGGGACACTTTCAATGGGGGTGTTATTCTGGCCTATGATCTTGAAGGGATTTTTATCAATGAGGGAGTGTTTAGATGGGGAAAAATCATTAATTTGGTTTTATTGTCATTAAGGGCTAAGTAGTTGTTTCGCATTCAGGTTTCAGTATTTGAGAAAGCTGACTGGCTTATCTGCAGAAGGTTGGAAGGGGTGTCAGCTAAGCAGATGATTGTCAAATCATCTGCATACTGGATTAGAGCAGAATTAGAGAGGGTGTGGTGAAAGTTGTTGATGAATATATTGAAAAGTAAGGGGCCAAGGACAGAACCTTGGGGTACCTTAGTAGGGATGTATAGATAGGAAGAGGTAGAATGTTTCCATTTAACAGCTTGTTAAGTGGTAGCTGGTGAACCAAGCTATGGTGAAAGGGGAGAGACTGAGGGAGGAGAGTTGTGATAGCAGTATAGGGTGGGAGACGGTGTTGAAGGCTTTGGAAAGGTTTAGGAACAGGGTTGATATGATTTTGCCGGAGTCACAAGCATGTTTAATGGACTCGAGGAAGGAGAGAAGTGCAGTGATGGTAATGTGGCCAAGATGCAATCCATGTTGTGTGGGGGTTAGGATGTTGTTTTGCATTAGATAAGGCATCAGTTGTGAGTGAATAAATTTTTCCAGGACTTTTGAGGTTGGGGAAAATATGGCAATAGGATGGAAATTAGTGGTGCCAGTGTTTTTACCACCTTTATGGAGTGGGATGATGGATGCTTGTCTCCAAAATGAGAGAATATAAGATTCTTGGATGGACCTATTTATTATGATGGAGATATGGAAGGCTATGTTGTTGGCAGATAGTTTGAGGAAGGATGCAGATAAATTATTTGGTGCGCTGGAGCATGGTTTCAGTCAGAGGAGGAGGTTTTTTTATTATCTGCATGGGCACAGAATTGAGACTGAAAGAAGGAGTATGTGCTTTGAGATCAGAGAGGACGGTATGAGGATGGGGGGGGTGAAGATATTGGAGGAGAGTTGGGGAAGCATGCAGTAAGTTTGGCTATGCATTCCACAAAGAAGGTATTAACTAAAACAGGCTGTTTCTTGACCAGAACAGTTAGGGTTTGGGCATGGGTTGTCTTTACTGCCGGGGTAAAGATGAAGGAAATACTATTCCAGAATTTTCTAGGGTTGTTAGTATGTTTATTAATTGCTTTGCAGTCTCTGGTTATTAGTTTTTTTTATGGAGTTGTGGAGTTGTCTAAATTCTAGTAGGGCATTAGATTGCTTATTTCTTTGGTATTGTTTCCACTTTTTGTCTCTTAGGAGCATTATTTGTTTAGTTTCCTTAGATAGCCAGGGAGAAGTTATAGCTTTAACTCTTTTGGTCCTGAGATGAACAAGGTTATTGAGTAGGTTCAGAAAAGTTTCATTAAAGTAGTTGATGGCATTGTCAAGGGGCAGTGTTCTTAAAGGTGTCCAGTCAGTTAGTTTTAGGCAGTCTGAACATGTCTGTGGGTTGAAGTTGGACAGGTTTTGGGTCTGAATGTAGTGATGTTTATGAAGTGGGATGGGTATTGGTCAGCAAAGGCTGATAGGTGGTCACTAAGGGAGGTCAGGAAGGATTCCTGAATTAGGGATAAGATTTGGGTGAGACACTAAGATCCAGTCAATGATGGAGCCAGAGGTTCCATCTTTGTTTGGCATGGTGGGGGAGTTTTAGGAATTGCTGCAGCTTCTAAAAGAAATGTATCCTCCATTCAGTCCATTTCAAACACCATTTCTAGATTCATCACTTTCTCCCTAAGAAATGAACACCACTGTAAAACCATTGATACAGCCAACTGGCTACCTGTGAAACAACTTTCTACTTGCCTCTCAACTATTTAAACTTATTAATAATGACACCTTCCCCATTAACTTCATAGATGCACCAACGTGTAATCTTCTAAACCTCAACCACTCATGTTCTCTCCTAGAAACTCCTAAAACAAGGCTTCACTGTGCAAACCCTGATTTCTCAGTCCTTGGTCCCGAACTGTGGGAATCAATCACTCCTCTCACTCCATTATCCCATCAGAAAAAGAGCACATCTCAAGACTTTAGGGAAATGCAATTGATATTTCCCTGGTCATATAGCTTAACCTTTTCATTTCCTTCTTTCATCTACATAACTTGTTCCGACTCTGTTGTTAATTATGTTTTTTTCTGCATGTCAACTCTGATATCTACTGTAAATATAATGTCTATATATATATATATATATATATATATATATATATATATATATATATATATATATATACTGTATTTTGTCAGTCACTCTGTATATAATAGCATGTATCTATTGTCTTTATACTGGTTTACCTTTATATTGTCGGAAATGACAATATCGATCATGCTTTTGTGCGAACCAAAAGTGTGAATTCTGCACTTTGAAAGTGTCTGAAGTTTGAAAATCAGCAAATCAAGCAAAAGATGCGCTGATTTTCGAACTACAATGTCGAACACACATCGTAATGGGGACTGTGCCCCCCACCCCCCACTTTAATATACTAACTCCGAGATAGCACTACAATGGGCAAAGGGTCCATTTCCCAATCACCACTATAGTGCGATCTGCACCCAAAATACCGAATCTGCAATGAGCGAATGTCACTGTGCATTCGCTCATTGCACATTCGCAGCATTTTTTTTCAATGTTTTGGACTTTTGAAAATGTCCTTTCCAACATATGATCATGTGCATAATGCACATATAAAGGTAAACCCTTTATACCCTTAAGCCAACTCCAATATTCACTTTGTATGTAATACATGTTTATATTTCATTTTGCCATTCATTCTGTAAATAATGTCATGCATCTATTGCGTTTTTCACGATGGCTAAGACTGAAATAGGTCCAATAGGATTAGTGCTCTACCCTGGTTAACAAATTCAAATTAAAATAAAAAAATAGGCCTGTAAGGCTCTGCCTCAGCAGAAGCTGGACAATCAAAATGCAGTCAATGCCCACACCAAAGGTGGCCAATCAAAATCAAGCACTCCAATCCCTCACTAGAAATGAAGCACTTTTTACAGGAACTGGTCAGACAGAGAAGAAAGAAGGGGTTGACACAAAGGTTAAAGTATTTACCTAATAGCCACAAAGTACAGGGTTTGATTCTTGTGAAAGGGAAATTGGCTAAACTTAAAATGGCCAATGGCCCATAAGGGCAGTTAGCTCTAAGATGTGAAATATAAAAAGTGCATAACTATATATAAGTGAAGATACAACATAAAAAAAGCAAAAAAAAAAAAAAAAAAAACCCTACAAAAGTGCAGATGCATTATCCTTGTTTCTCAATCCCTAGCCTGACATTATTGTGTCTTAGTCAAACAATAAATGAAGCAGTTCAGTAGGAGATACAGATAACAGCTTTTTACCAGATACTCAGCAAGACAGCTTGAACCAATTACACAAAATGGTAATTGCAAATGTTAGAATGCAGCTGAATTAATTTCATGTGTATGACATAGCAGGTCTCCAAAGGTGAAAGGTGACCTGCACTATTTTGGGGTAAGTACTTTCCAGCTATGCTGTGTAGTTTATTACAAGACTGTTTAGGTTCAAGTTTGTGAACAATTATTAGTTGGGTTGTTGTATGAGGTATGCTGACTGAAAGATTTAGGAGAAAAACAGTGGGAGGTTCTACCTGAATGATCTGTTGTGATAAAGTTTGCCCTCAGTAGATATTTATTAATTTACTAGATAAGTCTATTAGGCCCAAATGCTTTTGTAGCGCAATGAGGGAGCAGTTGCTAATTAAGTGACTTACTCAGAGTTATCTGGTATGCAAAGGAAAAGTAAAAGTATAAAACTCAGCACAACAGGGGTCATAGGTTCACAGGTAGTTACTAGGCATGCAGTTCAGGAGGTGACTGAGGACCTGATCCAGTTTCCCAAGTGCCCTTGAGCACAGGCTGGTTAAATGACTTAACCAAGGTCACATAGTAGTCAAATGGAGGCTGAAATGAAACAAGCCCTGAAGCAACAGAAATCAGGTTGTCCTCATTGCCTTAATCTTCTGTAGCAGATGCCATTTAAAATGAATCAGAGCACATTTTGTGGGAATATAATACACAGTGTCCTTAGCTGCTAGCATGAAAGGTGAATGGGTTATCCATTGAGTTAAAGATCACTCAAAAATCCTGACCGCCAGGAAGCCCTAGTCCTGTTACCGGACGAAAACATGAATCCTCTATGCAAGATATATTAGAGCTAAAAAGGAATTAAATGCTTCTGCTACAACTGGTTGCTATATGATTTCAGCTTTTTGTGGAGTAGAATACAATGTCAATTCTAATAGATCAGATTTTGGATTTGGAGGGACTTTTTTATCTCCACGTTTTAGTCAGGCAGTAGCGATGTTTAGCCTCTGAAAAGCATGCTTGCCTGCTTGTGCCTTGTCACATTGTACATGTGGTTTCAGTAGCACATCTTGGCCTTGTAAAATCCAAGGGAAATAATGTGGTTATTTATTGCACAAGATTTTGAACTGATTATATCTATTATTCTGTCTCTCTCATGCAATGTGGTACAACTGAATATTGCCTTGGGAGCATCATAGTCCGCCTGGTACTTCCCTGAAAGACTTGAAAATCTAGATTATTTTATATACTTGAAAAATGTTTGAAAACTTTCTCTGAGATCCTTAGCTCATGAAGAATAATTATCTAGCAATAGTTTTTATGGCAAAGCTCCCTTTTCCAATTGTTGTCACTGACAACACATTAACTCCATGAGTCATTTTCCTAGTTGGAAAGCAATACATATTTCTTAACAGTCCAGACTATGAATAGAACAACTGCTATTAGCTCTACACGAATCGGGATGCAAGAACACAGAAGTGAAGCTAGTGAATTATACATAAACCAAATTATGTAACTTTCACTCACTGTACCATCAGCACCATTATTTATTGGCTCAGTGGTGCTCATTTAGATGCTGAATTGTTTTGCTAAAATGGGCAAATTTGCCTTATGGTTTTGTGGCCTTGGAGTATATTGTAATTGCTAAGGCTTGTATAGGAATGTGGGGAGTTTACCCCCACATTACCCAAGGTCATTAATTTAGTTTTAAGTCAAATGTTGATGAAACTGACAAAAGATTAAATTGGAGTCTCTGAATGATAACATAGCTGCTAATGTTTTTGAGTATTCGATATTTTGTGTATTCTATACGTCTGTAGGACTTAGCCTGTAGGTAAGTGTCTAGTAATTTCATGCAGTATGTTGCTTTTTTTAATGAAGATGCCATATTAATAGTTATTAAGTTGCTCATCTAATAAAGAAGACTGTGATCAGGTGACATTGTCATGGCCTGTGTGTTTTATTACGTTTATATAAAGCCAAATTCATCTATACAATACCCCTAATGCACATTCCCAAAGACTCCTTTATTAAACACTATCCATGAGTTAGAATTTACTCTTCTGTCTTGAATACAACCACTGTCAATGTTTTATCTTCCAACCATCTATATGTGATAATATGAAAACATAGTAATAAAGAGGTTTATATTCTCAACTAAAAGCAGTATTTTAAGTCAAGAGGATCCATGATGGCTACCAACTAACAACACCTGTATTGAACTCTGCACAAAGATACTAAATTTAACTGGAAAATGACTACAAATGACAAAATAGAAGAGAATCTTTTTCAGACAAAATTGGTAAAAGGAAAACATTTTTCTGCCCAAACACATTTTTGTTGAAATGTGACTTTAATTATTTCTAACACATGGATTCTTCTAAGTTTTCTTACAGAGAAATGTCACTAAAACATTCTTTCTACAAATGTTAACTTCTATACAAGCTTAACTTACAAGTTCTAACAGCTTTGGGGTGAATGGCTGGCCCCAAGAGGTATTTGATCCGTTGGAAAGGAAAACTAGAAAAATGCTTCACACTTATCAAATGATATATACAAATCAGTGTACACCAAGATTATATATTCATTGTTCTGAAGGAGGGCTAGGCCTCCTCCATATTGATTACATTTATAGATCCATAATCATAGGATGCATACAAATCTGCTGACCTCACCAGAGCCAAACATAGTGAAAGATGACTTCCCTGCTTAGTTTAGCAGACATATATTGGAGTCAAGTGAGAACGGAAATCAAACCAGAAGCAGACAAAAATCAGACAGCAACTGAATGTGCCACAAACACAAAGGAAAGAATATATGAAGAAGGATCAGATGAGAAGGCAAGAAATGTGGAAATGGCATAAATTTGGTTGTAAGTACAGAAAGCTCTTGGTACAACCTCATGTCAATCAGGATCTGACACAGGAATGGTTAAGGAGAGGTGAATTTAAACCAAAAGATAAGATTAATATTGATGGCCCAGGATAATGAACTGTGTACACATTGGCTTACAAAGTCCATGAAACATGTTGGAGAAACAGACAAACTGAGGTTCTATAAAACAGAACTGGAAACAGTGGTACATCCTGTTGCTGGGTGTGATACATTAATGGCAGATGGCCTGTATACTGAAAGGCATAATAATGTGGCAAGACTGTTGCACTGGGGATTGTGCAAACATTGCAATACTGAAGTAGCTGAGAAGTACCAGAAGCATGAGCCACAAAGCATTATAGAGATGATGAAGTTTATATCACATGGGTCACCCATTGCCAACAGTTCAAAAAACAGATTTGAGAAAACCAGATAAGGAAGTCCATAAAAAGAAGACAAAAGTAGCATTGATATTGAAATTGCTACACTCAGTGATTACAGTGTCTTACATACAGAGAGAGACAGAAAGTCATAAAATACCATGATTTGTAGGCAGAAACAAGGGTAATGTGGAAGAAGGATGCCCAGACAGCTCCATTAGTAGTAGGAACAATGAGTCTCATAAAAAAGAATTTACAGTTGTATTTAGATAGGCTACCGATATATATGTAATTCCGTATGAATTGCAAAAGGAGTCAGTTCTGGGCACATTGCAGATGCTGCCATCAACGACTGAAACAATACTAATTTCACAAACTTGAATCATACCTTGACTTAGGAATGTGGTCCATTACCATCATGGTATTAGAAATCCAAAACACATGGAGAAATTTAACCTGGAGGAGCTTATTTTGAATATATATGTTTTTCAAGCTAAATTAAATAAATTACAAGATACCATTTTAAGATGGACTGAAATACTTAAGTCCATGACAGAAAAACAAATCTTTCAGGTAATAGATATGGAGGATGCATTTAATGATACAGATGAAAGAAAGAAGGAAGAATATTCCCTTGTGAAATATTTACCGAAAAAAACACTGTTTATTTATTTTATTTTTATTTTACATTTGTTAACCAGGATGGTACGACTGGACACAGGTCCATTTTCAGCGGAAGCCCGGGGAGAAAAGCTCCACAGTAAGTAAAATGTTACACAATATGTTAAAATACAGTATAGAGAGAATTTTCAAACAATAAAATATAGTATACAGCAGAAGACATAACACGATGTATATATACAGGAAAAAATAGTTAAACATGGTTAATAACAGAATAAGTATACAAATTCAATCAGCATTAGGAGAAGACCTAGACTGTAATATATATTACAGTAGATATATTAGGAAGTGAGGTATATAAGTGGAATAATTTGAGGATTTATGCAATACATGGGCATAGCCACGTATTCTTTAAATGTGTTCTAAGTGAGTTTTTAAAGTGAGAAGAGGTAGGGACAGAAATCAGAGCAGGAGAGAGATTATTCCAGGTGCTAGCTATGGAGTGGGGGAACAGTGCTTTTCCTGCAGTATTGTTAGCCCTAGAGATACAGAAGAGGGAGTTTGTCGGAAGATCAGAGAGGATGATTTGTATTACAGTGGGTGAGAAGCTAGCCTAGTACAGGGTTTATTTTCTGGATGTGTTACCACATTGTAGGCAATGACTAATTGGTGATAGGGTTAGTAGCTGGAGAAGTTCCAGCCATTGCAGTTCCCTTATAGCCTGGCAATGGTGGGTTCTAAAGGTGGAGTTGTTTGCATACTTGACAATTTTATTATAACATGATTCAAGTCTGGCAAGGTCAAGCTTTCTAAGCTGGGTAAGAATTGGAGCAGCATACATCAGGGTAGACAAGAGGTGAGTTTTGGCTAGGGTAATCTGCACTTGTTTCGGGTGGGATTTCCTGTGCCTATATAGTGTTCCCATTTTTTATGGACTTTTTTAACAGTTTGTGAAAGGTGGACGTTGGAGTGTAGATTTTTATCAATTTCAGTGCCTAGGAGTTTGGTGTGGTCAGAGGGGGAGATAATAGTGCCATTTTTGGAGGAAATAGTGAAGGATAGAGGAGTGGAAATGGTTTTGTTGGGGGTGAAAAGTAGTAATTTGGTTTTATTAGTGTTTAGGATAAGTTGGATCTGAGTGATCCAACTTTCTACAGAGCTATAGGATTCCTGGGTGGGTTGTTGTAGGGTGGGAGGTGATGGAGCTGAACAGATAAGAGTTGAATTGTCTGCGTATTGTAAAAGTGAAGCATGCTGTGTGGTGGTATGGAGATTATTGGTAAATATGGAGAAAAGAAGTGGGCCTAATGTGGAGCTTTGTATTACATCTATGGTAGTTGGGAGTAAGGGGGATAGTACACTTTGCCATTGGACAGATTGTTGCCTGTTTGACATATAGCTTTTAAACCAGGCTATAGTGGAAGGGGAAAAGGATATGGATTTCAGGATGTCTAGTAGTAAGGAATGTGAAACCATGTCAAATGCTTTGGAGAGGTCTAGAAATATTGCAGATACAAAGTTATTATTATTTCTATGTTGGTTGATCAGGTTTGTGAAAGAGAGCAGAACAGTGGTTGTGCTATGGTGTTGTCAGAAGCCATGCTGTGTGGGGGAGAGGAGATGGTCTGAGTTTAGGAATTGTGTTACCTGAGAATGTATACATTTCTCTAGTATTTTAGATAAGGGGGTAGAATGGCAATGGGGTGATAATTTGAGTATTTGTAAGAGTTTTTGCCTTTATGTAGTGGAATAATGTATGATACCTTCCATAGCTGTGGGGCATATGCTTCTTCTATGGAGTGATTTATAAGAATAGAAATAGGGTAGGATAAGGATTCAGCAGCTATTTTAGGAAGCTGACTGGTAGAGTGTCAGCAGCAAGGGTGGCAGGTTTCAGTTTTAGGAGGTGTTTTTTAATTGTTGAGGTGGGAACGGGTGAGAGCGAAAACGAATGGGATGTTGTCAGGGCATTTGGTTGGGTTATATGTAGGGCTGTTTTTGGATAGTTGGGAGGATAGTGTTAAGATGGATCCTGTGAAGTGGTGATTGAATTGGGAGGCAATGTCCTTGTTGTCATTTGTGGAGTTAGGAGTGGGAGTGGTAGTTTTTCCTGGTTTTAGGAGAGAGTTAATGGCATGCCAAAACTTTTGGGGATCTTTTGAATGTTTGTTTTGGATATTGAGGAAGTAATTTTGTCTATCGAGTTTAGTTAGTCTCTTGGCCTGATTTCTAAGTTGTTGGTAACTTTGTTTGACTAAGCTAGTATTGTATTTCTTCCAAATTCTCCAAGCCTTACCTCTTGACTTTAGAAGGGCTCTAGTTTCCCTAGTTAGCCATAGTGCATAGTTTGACTTACCTCTTTTTTTCCTAATTGGTGCGAGTCTATCAGGGATATTGATGAGAATATTGTTGAAGTAGTCAATGGCTTGGTCTAGATTTAGGGTTTGTAGTGGTTTCCAGTTACTATGTTTTAAAATACTGTTTAGTTCTTGTATACTTAGTTTGCGATCATCTCTGACTTGTCTAAAAACAATTGGTTTGGCTATGTTGGTACGTTTCCAGAGGAAGAAGGTGGGGAGATGGTCACTAAGACCATCTGGAAGGCATCCTATCTGATAGTTTTGTTTGGAGCAGTTAACTAGTGTCCAGTCTTGAATAGACTGTTTGTGGGTTTTTTTGTCGATTCTAGTGGGTTCTTGTTTAAGTTGGGTAAAACTGTAAAGATTAATATGGTTAGTTAGGTTGTTAGAGGTACAGGCTGACCAATCAGTGTTCAGGTCACCTAGTAAGATGGTTTCTTGGGGGAGATTATCTGTGGCCCATTGCAACATTTCTTCATTGATGGGAGAGTTATTACCTGGGGGAATATAACAGCAGAGAATGATGATAGTTTTTGTGTAATTTATGCTTAGGGTTGAAACTAAGGTTTCGGCATTTTGAAATTTAGGTATGGGGGTTTGTAAAGGTTTGATGTTGATTGTATTTTTGTAGAGGATAGCAACTCCACCTCCCTTTTTGCCCACATTATCCATTCTTAGGATATTATATCTTGGTGGGAGAATTTCTTCATTTTGGGTACTAGGTTTTAGCCACGTCTCGGTAATGGTTAGTATGTCAGGGGAGTGGTGAGCTATAAATGCGTGTAGGTCAGAAAGTTTGTTAGAGATACTTCTGATGTTGGCATTCAGAATCAATAGGTCAGAGATTTGCCTAGCAGAGAGTAGAGGGTTTTGTGGTCCAGGGATTAGGTGTATATCTCCAGATATAAGTAGATTTTTAGTGATAAACAGTATGTGTTTAATTGTGTGCACTATGTCTCTGTTTGATCTAAATGATGTTTTTCTAGTGTAAGATGGTGTTGTGTGCGACTTATGAATGGGTAGGATTAAGCTGTCTTTAAATAATGTAGAAGAGATAGGAAAGAAAATGTGTGAGCGTATATTTATTTGAGAAAGTGTTATGTGGAATGATGTGTTTTCTAGTCACGTGTTTGTATATAATGATGTGATGTTTGTCAGGTATGTGAGGGTTAGGAAGAGAAATCAAAGGATTAATGGTATTTTATGAGGGAGTAGTGGTTGGGTCTTAATGGTTTTGGGGTTCAAGTATGGGTGTGAGTGTGACTGCATGACAAGTAGATGCTATGTACCTTTTTAAGGTAAAAATTTGATAGGGGGTGTGAATGAGAGGTCATTGATTGGAGGAGGGTGTGGTCAGGTTATCTGGGGTTAGAATAAATGTAGAGGTAATGGGGGTGGGTGAGAAATGGGGGCAGGGTAGGGGAGCAGAGTGAGCTGAGCATAGCGAAGCGAACGGAGCAGGGCTACACCAGTCCTCAAGACTGCAGAACCTATCTATAGGGCTGGTCAGGATAGAACAGTAAAAGGAAGATACCTCAGTAATTAAGCAGGAGTGGGAGGGAGTTGTGCAGGTTCAAGGTGGGGGAGGGGGTAGACACAAAGTAATACAAGGTTGTGAGTCAGAAAAACTGGACTAAGCCAGCTGCTAAAAAGAAAACAGGAAAGCCAAACTAAGTCAATTCCAAGTCAGTGTAGTGCAGTATCTTCCTAATAACTACAAATCTTATGCTACTAATCTAGTACAGTGTGGTGAAAAGGACCACCACTTCTACAAGAAAAAACAATTGAAGTATGGGCTGCCGGTACATAGGTAGACTTTTTCCAAGAGAAAGTAGTTTTAAGTAATTGATCTAGGAGTACAATAGGAAGAAAAAAATGGGGGGGGGGGCAGTAGTGTGCAAATGTACAGTGAAAGGGGAAAGAGTCTTCACTTTAGAGGGCAGATTAAATACAACTCTAACATACACTAGTGTAGCTGAAAGCACTTTACTGTTCCACTGATGCAGGGTCTCACAGTGCAGGGCAACAAGACAACCTTGGGTTGATTGGAGGTTGGCCAAGACACAGGATGAAACTTTTGCTGAGGGGAACTAGTGTAGCTGAAAGCACTTTAGTGTTCCACCGACGAAGGGTCTCACAGTGGAGGGCAATGAGACCGCCTTGAGTTGTTGGAGGTTTGCCAAGACACAGGATGAAACTTTTGCTGAGGGGAACTCGTGTAGCTGAAAGCACTTTAGTGTTCCATCGATGCAGGGTCTCACAGTGCAGTGCGAGACAGCCTTTGGTTGATTGGAGGTTGGCCACGACACAGGATGAAACTTTTGCTGAGGGGAACTAGTGTAGCTGAAAGCACTTTAGTGTTCCACCGATGCAGGGTCTCACAGTGCAGGGTGATGAGACAGTCTTGGGTTGATTGGAGATTGGCCAAGGCACAGGATGAAACTTTGGCTAAGGGGAATGTGAGCACGCTACTGGGGATACCTATGAAGCAAGGCAGAAAAGCTAAGTCAAAAGATTTATTAAACTGGTCTAAAAAAAGTTATGGGGAGTGAATAGCTAACATTAAAAAATGCAGATTTCCTGTAAACATTGAAGGTAATGATATTTGGATACTGCAGTAGATTGAATCAAATAGGTTTATTTAGAGTCAAGGTAAGTCTATTTACTTGTTTCATTTTATCTCTTCTTGTTATATTCAAGGAATATCAAATCAATAACTAATATTCCATTACTGTGTTGTCCAGGGTTTTAGCACTCAAATAATCCAGAGTTTAGTTTGTAAGTATCTTCAAACAAGATAAATTAGCAAAAGTTTATTTTAGTAATGGGTCTCTTTTATGCAAATCACTTAATGAACATGTATGTGGCCATTTTCAGTTGAGAATTATTTCAGGCTTGAGAAATCTTAATATGTGTCACAAGACTTTAATAATATTTAATAGTTTTATTGTTCTGCTTGCTTTCTGGCAAACACTCTTTTTTCACTTCCCACTGACTTGCAGTCCAAGTCCTGCTGCATATGGATAGAGTTTTGAATAACACTACAGAGTGGTAAAGCATTATACAGAAACTGAAAATAAAAGGGCAGGACTGTTTTCCTTTTCTTCTTAGTTACCTTATACTTGTTCCTACATCTTATGATATTCTAGGCTTTTTTGTGATCACAAAAGGCCAGTCACAAGTGGAGTCCCTCAGGGATCAGTCCTTGGATGGACCCCTCTTTTTTAGCATTTGCTTCTCAGAAGTCAAGGCCGATGTCAGTGGTCTCTGGCTGACTAAATTTGTAGATGATTGCAAATTAGGAGCTGTCACTGAATCTCAAGAAATGCATAATAGCATCCTTTGGGAAGTCATCCATCCCTGGTAACTATCATACTGACAATTCATCCCTTAGAGTTGACCCAGTAGTTAGGGACTTAGGGACACACATAGACAGTAATCTAGCCTTTGATCATCACGTGTCTACAGTGGTGAGGAAATCATTCTATGCTGTGCAACTTATAAACAAAGGTATGGCATCTAAGTCTAAGGAAGTTATAGTTCCACTGTATTCGGCATTCATCAGAGCTGTCATTGAGTACAATGCACCCTTTGGTATGTACCTAATCAGGCATATCCAACAACTGGAACGTCCACAGAGGTTTCTCACTAAAATAATACAGGGTGCAAGGAATATGTCCTATGCAGACCGTGTCAAAAGCCCTATCCCTGTATTCTGTCTCCTACACGCTTTTGAGGGGAGATCTATGCCTGGCATACAGAGCATTGTCAGACCACATTCTAATGGACCTCCTGCATATCCACAAAACAAACAGTACCAGAATTACTGGTTCTAAGGACTTAAACCTTGCCTGTGATATAAATAGAACCTGATGGAGAGATAGTTATGTATCCCAGAGACTACCCATCCATGTGAAGCAGAGTTTCACCCTAATCTAATTAAAGTGCAACTTGGACAATTGGATGGGAAACCGGAAATTCGTTCCTGGTTTGGCACCTATGTCTCTAATGCAAATAGGTAACCTGTAAATGGTTCATCTCCTAGGCCTATGTTTACACTTATCAAGGGTATCAGAACTTGTCAGAGATTCGGGATGCATGGCTAGGCTTAATAAGGCCCTTGTGGTCGTTAGCCTAGTAAACACCTATGATCTATGAACCTATATATCAACAGAGTATTTTTCAGCTTAGGAACTTGCTAGTGTGATATTGGAGGATGCTGGTTACAGGCATTCTACTTGTTTATAAAGAAGTAAAGTACCTAAGCTAAGGAATGAACAGGCAAGGTGAATTTAAACCCCATCTTAGGAACAGGCTTAATTTACAATTATAGCAATGTAGAATGAAAACAGTTTATGCATTAAGTACAATAAATATAGCAAGCATATTCTATCATTAGTAAGCAAAAATTGGAATATTATTACCTATGGTATCCCTTTGGGAGGAAAACTGGGTACTAGACCATGTTTTACCTATTCAAGGTATGCTAATATAAAAGAAAAATTAGAAAAAGGTAATAATCCTTTACCAACTACAACACTAAAAAACTAACAAGCGGTACTCACAAATATGGGATTGGTTGGCAGTGCAAGTACATTTATGTACGTAGTGAATTGCATCTAGCCAGTTTAACTCACATAGCAGTTGCAACAGCAAGGAGGTAGTGTACCTAAGTTTCTGTGGTTCTTGTTTTTGTTTCTGTGTAGGTAAAACCGAATGTAAGTTAAAGTAAAGAATACAGAAATACTACTAGGATATAAAAACAAAAAAACTTTGCAATGCCCTGTTTAAGCACAAGTCAGAATGTATCACCAACAATGCATTCTTTTTTTCATTTTTGTAACAGGATATACAAAACTCAAGTGGTTGCCCATTGGAATACACCCTTGAATAACATGAATTGTTATGGCATCTAAGACTTAATGCAAGTGAACACCCAGATTTAAATTACTCTGTTTCTCTAAGCAGCATTCTAAAATTATGTGCTGCTAAGCTTTAATTTTAATTTTGAGAGGGCAGGTTTTGTTTACTGTTTTTTTTTTAATTATTATACAATTTCATGTTGATTTATTTAATCTTATATTTGTTCATCATTCGATTTTTACAAAATGAATTTTAGAAGATTTATCTATAAATCCAATAAAGTTGTCTCTATTTTGCAAGTATTGTATCACTATGCAGCTGAAGTACATTGTAATCTATTTATATCTATCTCTATCTATATATTTATATTTATTTATTTTACATTTGTTGACCGGGAATGTCTAACTGAGCCGAAGCCCTTTTTCAGTAGAGTCCCGGGGAGAAAAGCTCTAGTATTTTACAGATTACATTTAGTCATTATACAAATATTGTACCAACAAAAGGTGGCAAAGCAGCTTGATGACACCATCAGCATTTTTAAGTAGTAAAGTTAAGAATCTTGGTAGAAGCTGCAACATTTGAGTAAGGTATAACTTTTACAATTTGTTGATAGAGGATGATAGTAAAGTATTGGAGTGAAGAAAGGAAAACATTCATCTGCAGAGTGTAATCAAGGTGGGTTTGAGCAGTGGCAGATCCATTGCCCTTTCAGATGTTCTTTTAAAGTTAATTTGAATTGTTTAGAATGTTTGAGTGTTTGAATTTCAAGAGGAAGTTTGTTCCATTCAATAGAGGGATGGTAGCTATATAAGTTGCACCCTGCTTTAGACTTAGGCTTATAGATATGTAATAGGTCATGGGAAGAGCTGCGGTGGTTTCTTGAAGGGGCATAGTGGGAGATTAAAGAGTGTAAGGCTGGACAGAAAGATGGCTGGTAGAGAAAAGAGTGAATGGTTTGAAGCTGAGTGAAAAGGAGGAGGTTAGGCAGTTCAAGCCAGATTAGATATTTAAGAGAGAGACAGTGGTGAGATCTATAGGATTGTTGAGTTGCAAATCTAGCTACTTTGTGGTATGTAGTCTCAAGTCTAGTAAGAAGAGAGGAGTTAAGGTTTGTAAGGATTTGTGAGCAATAAGTTAAACAGGGGAGAAGGTAAGCATGCTTCCTGAGTGAGACATGTTTTATTTCTATATAATAGACCTAATTTGAGGAGAGTTTTCCTGATATGGTTATTTATATGGAGATCAAATTTTAGTTGATCATCAATAGTAATACCGAGGAGTTTTGAGCTAGAATCTGCTACTATAGGGGTATTGTTAAGTGACTGGATAGTAAAAGAAGTCTTTATGTGGTTGGCTGTTTTAGGAAGGAAGAGTAGAAGTTTTGTTTTTTTTTTTTTTGGTTGAGGATGAGTTGGTTTTTGGACAGCCATGCTTCCACTGATTTAAAGGAAGACTGGGTAGCGGATAAGAGTTTGGAGGGAGAGTTTGCTATAGTTATAACTGTAGAGTCATCAGTGTATTGGATAATAGAGGAAAGTGGACAGGAGGTATACAGCAAGTTGTTGAAGATATTGAAGAGTAGTGGTCCTAAGATGGACCCTTGAGAGACACCCATTTTTATTGGAAGGGGAGTAGATAAGGCAGTGTCCCATCTTACTGATTGGAATCTATCTTTTAGATAGCTTGAAAACCAAGCCACTGTGTTTGGAGAGAAGTTGGGGTCAGGCAGTTTGTTTATTAGCAGAGAGTGGGAAACAGTATCAAAGACCTTTGAGAGATCTAGGAAGAGACAGGAGATAAGTTTATGGTCATCATTGGCCAGAGAGATAGTACTGAGAAAAGATAGAACAGCAGTATAGGTGCTGTGTTTTGGTCGAAAACCATGTTGTGTAGGAGTGAGTAGGTTTTCCTTAGAGAGATGTTCCATGAGTATGTATACATTTTTGTAGGATTTTTGACAGGGGAGAAAGGATGGCAATGGGTCTGAAATTAGAGATTTCAGTGGAGTTACCTCCTTTGTGGATAGGTAGGGTGTAGAAGTGTTTCCAAATTGATGGTACTTTAGATTCAGAGATTGAGCGGTTTATAATGATGGAGATGGGTAGGCTAGTGAGTGTGCAGCTATCTGGAGAAAGTATGATGGGACGTTATCAGCAGATACAGAGCATGGTTTAAGTTTAGAGAGCAGGGTTCTGATGTAAGTTATAGAGACAGGCCTAAGGGAGAAGACTTTAGGTGGGGTAGTTGAGGAGTAAACTAGACCTTTGGGGTTCGTTGTATTGGAGCTATTGGGGTTAAGAAGTTTGGATACTGATTCAACAAAGTAAGTATTGAAAGTGTTGGCAGTCTCCACTGTTTTTTTTCTGGGCTAGGGTGGGGGAGGTAGGGGTTCCAGGATGAAGTATTTGGTTAATTGCATTCCAAATTTTTTTGGGGTCAGATTTTAGTGTTGTAGGAGGGTTATAATAGAGTGCTTTTTATCTTTAATGATAATTTTTTTTGCCAGGTTTCTTTGTTCTTTATATCTTTGCAGGTCAGTTGGGCCTTTTGTATGCATCCATTTTTTCCAGAATCTATCTCTAGACTTTATGAGAGTGTGTGTCTTTATTGTTAGCCAAGGGGATATTTTTTGCTTTTCTCCTAAATTTAGGGGGTGAGGCTAATGAGTTTATGATGTCAAGAAAAGTAGAGTTGAAGGCTATGACAGCTTCGTCTAGGGGGAGCTGGGAGAGGAAGTCCCAACATACTCTGGAGGTGAGGGTGTTAAATGTGTCTGTGTTGAAGTTAGAGAGATTATGTCTAGTAATGTATCTATGTGGCGTAGGGAGGTGGTTTGTATATCTAAGTACCTTTATGGGTGAGTAGTCACTTAGGAAGTCAGGTAGGGTTTCTGGATTGTGATATTTAGAGGGAGCTGATACTAGTATCCAATCAATGAGGGTATTTGTGGAGCGGGAGTTATTTGAATGTGTTGGTTTGGTAATTAACTGAGTGAAACCATATAGATTTATATGGTTTGGGGATTCTGGGTTATTGAGAGTTAGCCAATTAATATTTGTGTCCCCAAGGAGGATTGTTTCATTTGGGATATTCAAGGAGAGATGGGAGAGAATGCTTTCCAGCAGTGGGATATTTTCACTAGGTGGAATGTAGGTGGCTAATATAGTAATTGTGGTGTAGTTATTGATTGTAAGGTTAACTGCAAGTATTTCTGCTGGGTGGAAAGATGGGATTGACTGTGTAAGGTGAGAGATAGTAATATTATTAGAATAGACTACAGCTACTCCTCCACCCTATTTGTTTGTGCGGTCAAGACAAAGTATGTTATAGCCAGGGGGAGAATTTCTTTATCAAGGTGGTGTGGTTTAAGCCAAGTTTCTGTAACTACAATAACAGCTGGGGCATGATTTGCTATCCATGCATGAAACTGACTTACTTTGTTGAGGATGCTATGGGTGTTAATAGAATAGAAGGAGATTTGTTTATGAGGTGAGGTTTGATGGGCTGGGGTGAGAGAGAGGTTTTGGATGGAGCTGAGGTTAGTATATGGACCAGGATTTGGGTGTATGTCACCAGATGTAAGTATTGTGGTGAGGGAGAATTTAGTCTTAGATGTAAGTGGGTAGTTTCTAATATACTTTGTCCTGTTTATTGAGGGTAGAGAGTAAGAAGGGGATATTTTAATTTTGGGAAGTTGTGTGTTAGAGGGTAGCATAGAAGGAGAGATAGTTATTGTATTTTTGAGTGATTGCAATCATTTGAGATAGGGTTGGTGGGATGTTTATGGAAAGAGGGTAATGGAGCATAGGGTGCAGTGAGAAGAAGTAAGAGGATTAGTGGAAATAGCAGGGGTTTAATGAACAATAGGGTATGCATAGTGAAATAGGATATAGGAAAGGTTTGTGTTGGAGTGGGTGGAGAGCAGGGTAGTAGTGAGGTAGAGGTATAAGAGATTTAAAGCAGGAGTTGGAATAACTCATTTGGAAAAGGCTGTAGTATTACGGGTTAGCAAAAGAAGTTAACATATGAGAGAAAGGAGGCGGATGAGGGTGTATACTTTAGTGAGGGATAGTTAGTAGAGTTAAAGGTAGGAGGGTGGGGTGAGGAAGTAGGAGGTGGCTTGATGCTAGGTATAAAGGAAATGATATGGGGTGGGTGAGAATGGGGGTGGGAGGACTGCAAACGAAGCGGGGCTACACCAGAGACAGAAGAAAATAACCCTAGAAAAAGCTATCTGTTAGTAAGGGTATCTTGTCTGTAAGTAGGGATATATTTTATATGTGAGAAAAAAAAAGGTTTTTCAGATGTCCAGGGTATGCAGCATTTTATATCTTGCTGAGCTTGTTATTTTACTTCGCACTATCTCTTGGGGCAGTGCAAGAAATAGGTGTGGGGTTTTAGCAGCAATAGGTGGCTCGGAGATAGGAAATCACTTTATTAGTAGGTATATATAGAGTCAGAATATGAGAGGGGAAAAAAGTTAAAGTGGGTCGGGAGACAGTCCAGGGTTGGCCGTATCTAATACCGTGCTCACTGTAGTTAATTTAGATCTGAAATAGTCACTACACAAATAAAGCTTGGCTTTGGTTCTAGTTAGGAAGCTGATATTATATTCATACTTTGAGAATACTTCAGAGGTGCCGCTGTCCTCAGGGTACTCAGGCCGTTTCAGAAATTTACAGTTCTTATACAGGCAGATTAACACTGGGTAGACCGAGTGTTTTTGAAGAGAGCTGTGGCTAGAGAAAGGATAAGCACATAAGAAAGAGTACACAGAAATGTTAGCATAATAGTGTTTGTTTGTGTCTTTTGGCTTTTCCCGGTTAGGGGTCGCCACAGCGGAACTCCGGTCCGCTAATGATTGGCAGTAGATTTTTACATGCTGGCTTACCAGGCCTAAAGCACAACCTTCAATGAAGGAACGCCCATTCATGCATGTCGCCACACAGAAGACGCTCTAACTGAGAATCGAACGGGCAACGTCTAACTGTGAGGCGATAATGCTACCTCAGCACCACCACCGCAGTAAATGTTAGCATGATAGTACTTATCCTAATTATTATATACTCTACCAACCACAAAAACCAGTGCAGATATATGTTTCAGGCAGCAAGCAATAAAACCTTAGGTATACTACAGTTCTAAAAATTAAATGTAGTCTATTACTTAAACTGTGAAATCCATGTAACATGCATACACATCCAATATTTCCATTTAAACAGACAGATAGCCTTCATATTTTACATTTATCTTACATAACAAAACATTGTAATAGGAAGTACAAGAGGTAGATAATGTCGCAGTAGCGCTTCTACCTATATGTTATGTTATGTTTTATCTGTATAGTTGATCTCATTGCTTTTTCAATTAAATGATTGTAGACATTTTGATAATTCAATGTTTTGGGTTGAGATGTTATTTTTCAACCTAATGACTATTAGACATTATGACATTCAACATTATGTCGGTAAACCTATATATATATATATATATATATATATATATATATATATATATATATAGATAGATATACACACACACACACACACACACACACACACACACACACACACACACACACACACACACACGGATGAAATTAATTCTGATAATGTATCTGAAATGTACAATGACTATGACCATCAAATTAAAGAAATATTTAGTATACTTTTTCATTATGTCTTTCCCACTGCTGTCTTTTTTGCTATCCTCTTTTTTCCTGAATTTTGGAGTGTAGTATCCATTACTGCTCTATCATAGCCACCAGCATAGGGAGCTAGAGTGACCACAGTGGCTCAAACTGCTGACCCTCCATATGTGGCAATGGTAGCGTCACCACCAAAGCAGAGGTAGTCAGCATTTCTGGGTCAAAACCTGCCAGTGCAGCCTCCACACGTCTTGTACTTCATGTCCGTCCTGCATCAGGTAGTTCTGCCCTGAGAATTGGTTAACTGATACCCACTGGGAGTAGTGCCAATGGAGGTGGTGATTATGTCACCCAACAGGAACTGGCGAAGGTGGTGGAGGAGATAAAGAACAAAAGCCCCAGAGCCCATATCAGCCATATGGAAATTATTTTGTAGTGCATTGCTAAACTGCGGCCCCATCTAGTATAGTCAGAGGATTCCAAGGCAGGAAACAGTGGTGGCAGTTACAAGGGTGAGGACTAATTTCCTATTATGCTGACACCAGAAGGGGATGTACCTTTGGACACCCATTTGTACCCCCATCATGATGTTCCTTTTCCTCTCATGTCCATCACCAGCTCTGTCTATCATGTCTGTCCTGTTTGTCTGCCTATGTTACCTAACTTACCTTGCATACCTACCTCCGATATCCATAACTGCCTTCCCAACATTTCTCTTTCTCTGAAAAAGTAAAAAGAGGACCGATCCCATATAGAATAACATCATGTACATAATTTCCTACTTCATCTTAATATAAGAATTTCAACAAAATACAAATTAAAGGTCATGCTGCTAAACGCTAGGAGTCTAAACATGAAACTGCACTCATTGCAAGCATTCCTAACCCTGGAAAATGCTGACATCTGTGCAGTCACAGAAACCTGGTTCAAAGCTGCGGAGAGCACCCCAGCCTTACCTGGTTACTCATCCTATCATACATTCAGACCCCAAATTGTGGGCAGTAAAGCCAAAGGAAGTGGAGTTTCAATATACATTAAAGACATACACACCTCCAGGCTGGTAAAACAGAATGACGCACAGAAAACACTCCAGGTGCAGTTAACCATTGACAGGACCCCTTTTCAAATCATAGCTAGCTACTGGCCCCCAAATCTGACTCATGATGCCCAGTCCACCTATTTGGACCTGTTTGAATCTATCAAGATTCAACCCTTTACCCTGATCCTGGGTGACTTTAACTTCCCAAACATAGATTGGAAGAACTACTCATGCCAGAACACAAATGCCCAGAGATTCCTTGATTTTGTCAATGCAAATGCCTTGGAAGAGCTAGTCAATATCCCCACAAGAGGTGATAATATCTTGGATTTGGTATTAGCCAACATGAGTATCCACTGCAGTATCCCTATAGTATCATCCTCCCTGGTAAGATCCGACCATAAAGCATCATGTTTGAAGTCACCATATCCCCCAACCCCCCTCTAGCTAGGATAAGACATAAAAACTTCTTCAAAGCTGATTACAGCCTCCTGAGGAATGGTATAAGCAGCTTCACAGTCCCCTCCCCCTCTCTAGGAACTGGCACCAATGTCCAAATCTACACCAAAGCACTATACTAGCATCTATATAGGTGCATGGAATCAGGGATACCTGACAGGACTAAATCATCCTCTGCAAAGAATAAAAAAAACATCTGGTGGACATCTGCAATAAATAAACTCTATAACAAAAGGAAAAAAAATTGCTGTCCAGGACCAAGGAGGAGCAGGTGCCCAATTGGAAACTATCTCTCTTTAGCCGGAACAAGCAAATAAGAGCACTAGTGAAATCCTCCAAAGCAAACTTCGAGTCCAAATTGGCCACATCTACTAGAAATAATCATAAGGCCTTTTTCACATATGTCTGCAACCTGAAAGAAAGCAGCCATATCTATTCAGAACTGGTGGTCAAGGACACCATAATATACAAATGGCATAGATATACCAAACTTGCTGTCTGACTTTTCTCCTCTGTCCTCCCGTCAGTAAATCAGGACATCCTCAGTACCTGCCCCCTTCCCCTTATATCTAGGGAACAGGTCATCACTGGTCTCTC